>NW_007256173.1:427691-428716 GCF_000164805.1 Carlito syrichta | reverse complement strand
AAAAAAAAAAAAACAAAAAAAAAAACAAGTGGAAGAACAACAACTCTATAAGAACTCTATGATAGGGACAAACACTCACATTTCAACAATTAGTCTGAATGTGAATGGACTAAACACACTACTGAAAAGACATAGAATGGCAAAATGGATAAAATATCACCAGGTAACAATATACTGCCTTCAAGAGACCCATCTCACTAGAAAGGACACACACAGACTCAAAGTAAGAGGATGGGAAACAAATTTTCAGGCAAATGGAACACAAAAGAAAGGAGGAGTCGTGATCCTAATTTCACACAAAATACCATTTAAGCTATCAAAAATTAAAAAAGATACAGAGGGCCACTACATAACGATAAAAGATTCACTCCATCAACAAGAAATATCTATCCTAAACATATATGCACCCAAAATAGGGGACCAACTTTCATAAAGCAACTTCTAGGAAAACTAAAGAAAGATATTGACTCTAACCCCATCATAACTGGGGACTTTAATACCTCACTCACAACCCTAGAAAGATCATTAGGACAAAAAATCAGCAAAGATATCAAAACCTCAATGTGACTCTTGATCAAATGGACTTAATTGATACCTACAGAACACTCGATCCAAAGACCACAGAATACATATTCTACTCATCACCGCGTGGAACATATTCTAAGATCGACCACATACTTGGCCATAAAACAAGCGTAAGCAAATTTTAAAAGACCGAAATTTTATCATGTACCTTCTCAGACCTCAGTGGAATAAAAATAAACATTAACACCAACAAGGTCCCCCCAAAACCCACAAAGACATGGACACTAAACAGCATGATGCTAAACAACTCCTGGTTCAATGCTGAAATCAAAACAGAGATCAAAAGATACCTGGAAACAAATGAAAAAGAAGAAATATCTTACCAAAATCTCTGGGACGCCATGAAAGCTGTAGTAAAAGGGGAATTTATATCCCTACAAATGCACATGAAGAAAATGGAAGGATCACAAATTAACAGCCTAACAAGCCACCTAAGGAAG
>NW_007256173.1:352611-426446 GCF_000164805.1 Carlito syrichta | reverse complement strand
TGGAAGAATCAACATTGTGAAGATGTCCATCTTACTTAAGGCAATCTCCAAATTCAATGCAATACTCGTAAAATTACCAACAACATTCTTCTCAGACCTAGAAAAAACAACACAGGAATTCATATGGAAACACAAAAGGCCAAGAATAGCCAGAACAATCCTCAGCAAAAAAAAAAAAAGAAAGCAGGTGGTATCTCATTACCAGACTTCAAACTTTACTATAAAGCTCCAATCATCAAAACAGCTTGGTATTGGTATAGGAACTGGCATATAGATCAATGAAATAGAATTGAGATTCCAGAAGCAAAACCTCAATTTCTCAACCAACTCATCTTCGACAAAGCCTCCACCACCTACCACTGGGGAGAGGAGAACCTATTCAGTAAATGGTGCTGGGAAAACTGGCTGACCACATGCAGAAGACTCAAACAAGATCCCTATCTATCCCCATACACAAAAATTAACTCCAAATGGATCAGAGACCTAAATGTAAAACCTCAAACCATAAGAACCTTAGAAAATGAAGGACATAGCCTCATGGAAATTGGAACTGGCATCCAATTCCTGAACAAAACCCAAAACCCACAGGTTATAAGAGAGAAAATAGACAAGTGGGACCTTATTATACTGACAAGCTTCTGCAAAGCCAAAGAAATCATCAAGAGTGCTGGGAGACAGCCTACCAACTGGGAAAAAGTATTTGCCAACACCAGGTCTGACAAACGCTTAACATCTTGCATCTACAAGGAACTCAAACGTGCTGAAAAGAAAAAAACAAACAACCCCATTATAAAATGGGCAAAAGATATGAACAGACACTTCACAAAATAAGACATCCAAGCAACCAACAGACACATGAAAAAATGTTCAACCTCACTAATCATCAAGGAGATGCAAACCAAAACCACACTGAGATACCACCTTACTCCAGTCAGAATGGCCATTATCAATAACTCAAAAAGTAACATTTGCTGGAGAGGGTGTGGCAAAAAGGGAACACTTCTACACTGTTGGTGGGAGTGTAAACCAGTGCAACCTCTGTGGAAAGCTTTGTGGCGATTCCTAAAAGCTCTAAATATCAACCTCCCATATGACCCCACAATCCCCCTACTGGGAATATATCCTGAAGAACTCACATCACTCTATAAAAAAGATACCTGCACACGTATGTTTATCACAGCATTGTTCACAATAGCAAGAACCTGGAAGCAACTATGCTGTCCATCAAAAGAGGACTGTATTAAAAAATGTGGTACATATACACAATGGAATACTACACAGCTATAAAAAAGATCTAAATCATGAATTTCACAGCAACCTGGATGGAACTACAGTCTGTAATACTGAGTGACCTCTCACAGAAACAAAGATCTGAGTATCACATATTCTCACTCATATAGTGGACCTTGAACATTCAATGTAATAGTATAAGAAAATGACTGACAGTAGTGGGAAACTATGGGGGGGGAGATGGGATTAACGGTAGTAAATATCTGTCTGGGGACGGGGAAACACCTCTTATCAACAAGGGTGCCTGAATGAAACATATTTGTATACCTAACCCTTTACTGTACCCTACAATATCATAATAAAAAATATTGATTATAAAAAATTAATTAATTAATAAAAGGACAAACATAGACTTTGCAGCAACTTGGATGAACTTAGAGTCTATAATTCTCAGTGATCTATCACCGAAACAAAGAACTGAGTACCACATGTTTTTACTCATAGGTGGACCCTGAATATTTACCATAATTGTATAAGAAAGGGGTTGGCAGTAGTGGGATACTGAAAGTGGAGGGAGGTGGAGGACACAACATCACAAGGGTACTTGATCTCAAATCAGGTAAAGTGGGGACCAAACAACAGCAAAAAGTTTTTTTCTAAACTTTGATCATGCAGACCTTATATTGCCAAGGATTTTTAAAAATATGATGTTATAACATTAGTTTTAATGTGGGAATCACTGTACTACAATTTCAGGTATCCAGGTATTCTTTGTGATTCCAGTTATCTGTAACCACTTTTAATGTAACTTATGTTCAATCTTATATTTTACTGAGTCGCTGCCCAAGGCCTTCTTATCCACCCAGTGTTGAAGTCATTCAGCCTCTGTTTATAAATTCATCACTGAGGTGAAACTGGTTATTTCTCAGATCAGTGTACAAATTTTTATAAAAGTATGAAAAATATAAAAAAGTAAATAAAACTTTGTATAATTTCTGTCTCAATGAATTAAATGTAAAATTTGTATGTTTTCCTTATGGTTTCTATTCTATTGATATAACTCAATGTACGTACATAATATTTATTTAGAAAATTTTACTATTATTTTGTACATCTTTTTATTCTATAAAAAATGTTGTGATCTTGCTATATTCATCATTTTCCCCTCAGTTTCCAACTAAATTTGTATTATGGTTGATTGTGTATTTAAAAATTTTTGAAAAATGATTGCAATGGTATGATATGCACATAGCAAACAGGAACATGTTTTCAATTGTTCCTAAATTTAAGATATTTGATTCATTGCCAATGTTTATTTTGTGAATATTTTTTATAAATATTGAATCCACACATCTTGATTTGTTTTTTCTGTGTATGGTTTCTTATCAGTACATTAAGAAACAAATGACACAAGCAATTTTAAAACACTTGATACGTTTGGCAGATGTCTTTTTAAAAATATATACAGAAATTATGTGAAAATCTAATATTTAATGGGAAAACAAGTAACATGAAGTAGAAATTACTTTTTATAATAAAGAATTTGAGAGCGGGTTTCATAACTCTTGACTTTGATTCTAATCTTTCTACAAGTTGATAACACGAAGTGTTCGTAACTATCACTATTGTACTAGTAGTTATTCTGTTTTTTGTCCTCCTTCTGCATATGGTCTCTTCCTTCTCCTACTGGCAGTATCACTTTCTCTTACATATAAATGAGAAAATATTTTAAGAATAGGATTAGATTGTTTATAATTTTTATTAGCCTTATCTCAAATTTTTTCCCTGAAGAAAGTTCCATATGAAGCCCATGCAATTTGTCCTCAGCATAGATATTGATTTTAACAATTAAATAAGATTTCAGATTTAGGATGCAGCTAATAAGAAAGTAGACAAACATGATCTAATGAGAAATTATATAATAATGTAGTAAAAAAATGGTTACCTTCTACATATGACAGGGGGGTGGTACCCAAAATGACACGGTATTTATTACTAAAAATTGTGCATTTGTTTTTACATATTTAATATTCAATCACCTTCAAAGTATTCTTCATTTGATGCAACACACCTATCAAGACATTTTTTAATGACTCAAAATAGGTTTTGAACTTGTCAATTGTGATGCCTTTTAATGCTTCTGCCCTTTTTTGCTTCGCCTCTTCCACACTGGCAAAACATTTCATGAGGACTTTTTTCACTCGGGGAAACAAAAAAGTTGCTCAGGGTGAGATCAGGTGAACAGGGAGGGTGGGGCCTGTGGGTCATGCCGTCTGGTCGAAAACTGCAGAGCACTTAGTGTGGTGTGGGCAGGTGCATTGTCATGGTAGAAGAACCAGTCATCTGTTTGCCACAACTCAGGGCATTTCTTCTGCAGTGCAATCTTGCACAACAATTCTAGCTGGCACACTGATGCTGATGGGTTTGAAGAATACTTAACTTGTGGGGGAAGCCTGTACTACAAGGGTGCTGCCCTCTGAAACACAATTCTGTGTTTTTAAGGTTTAGCAAAGTTTCACATGACATTATCTGTGGATTTGTTTAAAAGTAGATGTATAAGGTGATATTAATTTAAGATATACTAGATTCTTATTATCCTTTATAAAAAATATTCTAAATGCTGTCAGATTGTTTTATTATTAAAATAAGGGAACTCTCAGATAAACATGGTAGAAATTATTTCATCTTTATTATATGTTAACTGTTAACTGTTCATTTTCTTTGTGCTTCTCTATCAGGTACCTACAATATAGACACACAAATTCCCCAAAATTGATTTTCTGAGGTATACTGTAGGCTTGGCAGAAGACAGAAAATACCTATTTAATAGGGTAAACTATCCCTTTTATGTTCTTAGATGTAAATTTCTGAGTTCTCAATGAAGAAGAGTTTAAATATTTGAGTAAAATCAAGTAAACATTTGGTTTGGCTGCCAGTAGTGTTGCGGGCACACATCTATATTATTAAGGAATAGTTTTCATTTAAGCTGGAATACTGATGAAGATTCTTATCATTTACAATATAATTTTAGACTTTCAACTTGCTCATTATAACTGCCAACCCGTATACATTTATTTTTAAACAAGTCCACAGATAATCTGTCATGTAGGACTTTGCTAGAGAATATAGTCTTGTGTTGGATAATCAATTTCTACTAAATGAGTAGTTATCTCTCAAGAAACTGGCACATGTTAAGTAATGAATAGCATCAGTAATAACAAAAATAACAATAACTGCAGTATAATTAATACTTCTGAATCACTGACTAGATGCAGCACATTTGAAGTTTCATCTATGTTAACTATTTTATTCCACACAACCCCATATGAAGTTTTTGCTATTATTGTGAAAGCAAGCATAATTATCTCTATCAATATTCTAGTTCATATTTCCATTATCTTTTTGCCTGAACACATGCAAAATTCAGTCTAGTCCTTCTGCAATTCAATCAGTTGAACATTTTGGGAGCTTTCTTTAAAAAAAATCTGGTTATTGCTCTACATTTATTAATTTTCTTATTAAGTATTTTGAACTGCTAATAATCATATGGCTCCAACTTGTCTCTCCAGCATCATCTGCTTTTTACCCACTCTTTCTGCAAAACTAAACTTGCAGTAATGAGAACTGACTTTACCACTTACCTGCTTTTTGTGTGTGTGCCTCTTCCATATTTCTTTACCTATTTCTGCACATTGTTCAAGTCTCACTTTAGTTATTAATGACTCCAGGATGCTTCCTATTCCCACTGGATTCTTATTGGGCATTGTCATCTTTTCTTAAGGTAACCCTTCCACACAAATTGTATTACTTTCTTTTATTCTACCTTTCACAGTAGAATGTAAGGATGTGGGGACAGAAATTGTGTCTACTTTGTTTCTCTGAATAACCATCACTTATGTGTGTTATGTGCTAATCACTTTATAAATACTCTTTGAATAAAGGTGACACTTTCTCATTGTGGCATAACGAATACTTAAATTTAAGCAACCCATTGTCAAAGTATCCTTAGCATGCCTCCTTATTCTGTAATGACAACAAAATGTACATACTTGTGATGGTATAAAAATATATGTTTCTAAATTTTATTTGTTTTACCCCACCCACCTTCCATCATTCTTTCACTGTAAGTCAAACACTCAGAATTAAGAATATAAAATTATTCCTACTGAAAGGTTAAACAAAACAAAACAAAATGAATAGAAATATGTTAACCTTAGGCAGCGCTTTGCAGTGAAGTCCTCCAACAAAATCAAAATTTGGTAAGGGTGGTCAAGGATATTCAATATTCCAATAGGTTCAAATGAGCCACATTTCAGCTTTTCCCATTGTCTCCAATAATGTAGTGGGTCTTCCTGATGGGAAAAAAGAAAACAAAAGGTAGATGACACAAGAGATTTGACATGTGAATATGCCAAATATTTTCTGAAAGAAGGTAAAATAATAGAACCAACAATGTATACAGTGTTTGTGCTTTGATAAAACAATATACACATATTTATACAAAGATATAATTATATTTTCATATATTATATATTGCTCATAAGTATTTGTAAGAAAGCCAAAGTGTTAAGAGAATTGTAAGAGAAAACTAAACCTCTTACACCACATCAGTAGATTCACAGTCACAGTTATTGAAATCAGCCATAGAGATTAAAAATGCATTTGTTTACTCTCTAAAGCTGCAATAGTAATAGATATGCATTTAAACAACTCTTTGAGCTCCATAAGCAAGTAATTCTACTGCACTCAAAAAGACTGGTTTCTAAGAAGCACCTACTCTATTTAGCACAATTTATTCAGCTAGTCCCTTGATCCTCAGTTCTTCATGCAAAAAAGTGGGTATTTTGAGAGTATGGATAAAATCATTGTATCATTTGTTTCATGCTATTATCTTAATAATATTCGTTTTTAAGTAAATATATTTTCAAAGGACAGTTGAAAAATTTTCAGGAATTACTGAAATAAAAAAGGGCATGTTCCAAATGAATCCTTGCCCTCAGTCCAGAGTACCCTCTTATTTGGATATTCTCCATGTAACACCTGGAGGTCTCCTCTCAAGCCCTGGATTCCTGCTCTGTGATCAATACCAAGAGATTCTCTTGATTTCTGTCTTTTGGGAAATTTTATCATCACTTATGTTTTTCTTCATAAATTTCTTGGAAATTTAGGAGATACTGTATCAGCATGATAAACTATCTGGAAAAGAAGAAATGAACGGGTTGTTGCAGAATTACAGTAAAGGATTGATAAAATCTAAGTAAAGGAAAAATTTCAGCTTGAAAAAAGAAATAAAGATTTGTGCTCAGTTTTAACTTGGCTTGTATTTTTCTTAACGAAAAAACATAGCTTAAACAAAACCTGTAGAAAAAAAACTAGTTCACATTTCAACAAGATTTTCAGCCTTAAGCCAAATGATTTCTAAGCCTTTAGAGGAGAAGTAAAGAAACCTTAGACATCTCAAATCACTCTATTGTTTTTTGCATGTGGGATAGAGGTATTATATTTCTCTTTTGTGGAGAAAACATTCCAGTTATGTGAAAAATATTTATTTTCTAAATAAGGAAACTGAGGTATAAAAAAAAGCAAAGAATTTCTTCAATGACACATAGATGTGCTAAAAAAACGGGTAACTCCTCAATCTGCATGTCTTCTTTGGCAAGTTTTTTTTTTGAAGCACCTAAAGACCTTTTTAAGACACAAAAAATATTTAGTAAAATAAATGTGTGTTTGCTTAAAGAAATCTCAAGTGCTATAACTTACACATTTACAACTTCCTAAAATATCCTGTATGAGTGATGGCCACAGGTTTCAAACTGACCCTAGCATGTAAACCTTTCCATAATATTTGTGAGATTGATAAATCATCTTATATTTTTATTTTATCACTTCACTTCCATAGAAAGAAAAACCCTCCTCTGATTTTATATAAACTCACCTCCAAAGTCACAACACAAAGTTAGATCTCTATGCACCAATAGAAAACATCACTTACCTAGTATTTCACTGTAAAACTGATCCCATTTCATCATGTCAAAAGTTTGAAACCAAAAGCCAAAATAAAGCACATGTATCATATTTTTTATCCTCTCCATGAATGTCATTTGATCGCTTAATTCTGACAGAATAATAGGTACATAGAAAGGAGGGAACAGAAGTCCTCCACCATACTTCTCAAGTACCTAGCCAGGAGAGAAGCGAAGACTGTACACAAAGGGTATTTTAAGTAGTTCAGCCAGCAGTTCACCACAGGGACCAATGGTATCTGTAAGAAGGACATCAAACATTGTTTCTTGTAGTTTTCTCATGAGTTTCTCATTTAAAACTGCATCTTCACAGAGCTTTTTAAATGCATTAGAAAAATCCCACATGATTTCTTGTATTTGTGAAAAAAATGACCAAAATGTGTCTTTTGGAGTATGTGTCCATGAATTGATCACTCTCATGATAGTATTCTTATAAACATTTTTAGTCAGTGAGGTAGAATAAACTTCAAATTTAGTAGTGGATGATTTGTTGGGATCAACAAGAATGAAAACTGAAGATGCCAATACAGTCACCTCATGACCTCACTGGATGAGTTCATCCAGGATTGTCTTCATATTCAACCAATGGCTGTATTCTGTGGGCCACACCAGTACCTTTCCACAGTTCCCAGAGGTGAAACAACTCAACTGTATCAGCAGAAGAACTGAAGTCCATTTCATAGACATCCTGGTGCGATGCAATGTTCTTTTTCCAATTCTTCCATTCTGCCATTCCTCGTGCTTATATATAAGAATAAATCAATCAAGAAGTTAAAATATAACTTCTACACTTCAAAGTAAATACAACGTATTAACAACCTGAGCATGTGGATGGCAAAAAGATAGGAAAGAAGGTAGATGACCTTTTGCTTACCCAAGTGTGTTTAATGTCCCTTTTATGTTTGTAAGTGCTATCATCTAACTAATGGCAATGGTTTTGCATGGACAAGGCACATGTATTTTGTAACATACTTTAGAATAGTGTCAACAACAGTGGCAGTGAGAAATTCCTGTGACTGCTTTCTGTTTGACACAGAAGTAAAGGAAAATATTCAGCTGAATCAGCACTTCTTGAATATCATGGTTCAAGAAATTTTATTTAGAAAAATGTTGACATATTCATATATCAAAAATCTACCAATTATTGTGTAAAATTCTTGTTGCACATCATATTCAAAGCCTTGTGCATCTACCACAAAAATCAGTTTTAGAGCATTTTTATCTCTCCAATAAAAACTCTGTAGTCTTTAGACTTTTTCTCTCCACCCCAGTTTTTGCATTTCTCCTGCCCTGGACAACTGCTAATCATATTTCTATATAGATTTGCCTATTCTGGACATTTTTAAATAAATGAAATCATATACTATGTGGTCTATTATGGTTGACTTTTTTCACATTACATATTATTTTAAAGCTTTACTTATGGCATACAATATATGCATATATATATGAACTTCATTGCCAAATAAAAATTATATGAATATGCACATTTTATTTATTTATTCATTGTTGTTGAAAGTTGATTTTTTTTTCAATATTGGCTAGTATGAATAACAATGCTTATACACATTTGTATACAATTTTTATGTATTTTTTTAAATTAGAAAATATAATTTATTTAATCAAAGGTGATTTTTTTTAAAAAAAAGCCCATAGCACAGTGCCTGGTGCATAGCTGGCATACTTTAAATGTTAGCTATGACTATCTGTGTCCATTGGTGGATGACTAATGACTTGGAAATGTTTAAGAAAGTCAGATTTTCTTTTTTTTTTTAAAGTTGGAGTCTCACTCTGTTGCCCAGACTCGAGTGCAGTGGCCGCTCCCGGCCACTGCAGCCTCGAACTGCTGGGCTCCAGCGATCTTTCTGCCTCAGCCTTCCAAGTAGCTGGAATTACAGGCATGTGCTACCATGACCAAATGATTTTTTGATTTATTGTAGAGATGAGATCTCACTGCCCAGGTGGGTCTCGAGCCCATGGGCTCAGGCAATCCACTCACCTTAGTCTCCCAAAGGCACGGGATTACAGGCTGAGCCACCGAGCCCGGCTGAAAGGCAGATTTTCTAAAACAACAGCAACAGAGGCTGGCGGGCATGATATAGAGTAAAAGGAACACTTCTACACTGCTGATGGGAATGCAAACTAGTGTAACCTCTTTGGAAGACAGTTCTTCGATTTCTGAAAGAACTAGAAATTGACCTTCCATATGACCCAGCAATGCCCCCATTGGGAATATACCCAGAGGAACTCAAATCATTCTACAAAAAAGATACCTGCACATGCATGTTTGTTGCAGCTCTATTCACAATAGCAAAAACATGGAACCAATGATGCTGTCCACTGAGGATGGACTGGATTAAAAAAAGGTAATACATATACACAATGGAATATTATGCAGCCATAAAGAAGGACAAACATATGGACTTTGCAGCAACTTGGACGGATTTAGAGTCAATAATACTCAGTGATCTATCACAGAAACAAAGAACAGAGTAACACGTGTTCTCACTCATAAGTGGACCCCGAACACTTCTCAAAAGAAGAAGCAGGTCATAATCCTATAAGAAAAGGATTGGCAGTAGCAGGATACTGCCAGGATGCATGTGTGTGTGTGTGTTTGGGGGGTGCACAACATCAATAAACGTACCTGATCTCAAGTCAGGCAAAGTGGGAACCAAAGGGAGGCCCCAACTTTTCCTGTATTATGTGCACTTCTTTACCTAATCCTCAATTGTACCCTAGATCTTTAAAATAAAGTATAAAGAAAGCTTAAAAAAAAAAAGAATAGCAGCAGACTTATTTACAGAAACACTTCAGGCTCAGAGAGCTTGGAGCCCAATCTTCAAAATTCTCAAAGATAAACAATTTCAACCAAGAGCCTCCTACCCAGCTAAGCTAAGTTTTATCAGTGGGTGGAGAATTAAAATCCTTCCCAGACATTCAATCCCTAAGAGTTTATGCTGCCTCCAGATCAGCTCTACAAGAAACACTTAAGAAAGTATTAAACACAGAAGAAAGGAAAAAAATAATGACAGCGTACTTCACAAGAATGCAGAAAAAAGATTGAAAGCACATATCAATCAACCCAAAAATCAAAAGAAAGACAATAAACAAATAAACAAACAAACAGCAGCAACAACAACAATCTCTATAAGAACCTCATGACAAGGGTAAACTCTCATATCTGAATAACTAGCTTGAATGTGAATGAGCTAAACACACCACTGAAAAGACATAGAATGGCAAATTGGATAAAATATCATGACGCTACAATATGTTGTCTACAAAAGACTCATCTCACCAGAAAGTACACTCACAGACTCAAAGTAAGAGAATGGGAAACAAAATTTCAGGTGAACAGAACACAAAAGGAAGCAGGAGTTGTGATCTTAATATCAGACAGAATACGGTTTAATCTATCAAAAATTTAAAAAGATATGGACGGTCACTACATAATGATAAAAGGTTCAGTCATCAACAAGAAATATCCATCCTAATCATATATGCACCCAACATTGGAGTACCAACTTTCATAAAGTAGTTAAAAAAAGATATTGACTCTAACACTCTCATAGCTGGGGACTTAAATACCCCACTAACAATCCTGATGGATCTTCAGGACAAAAAAATCAACAAAGAGATCTGGAACTTCAACATAATGCTTGACCAAATAAACTTAATTGATACCTACAGAACACTCCACCCAACAACCACAGAATATACATTCTACTCATCACCACATGGAATGTAATCTGTGGTCAATCACACCCTCAGCCAAAAGTCAAGCACAAACAAATTTCATAAAATTGAAATACTGCCATGCACTTTCTCATGCCACAGTGGAATGAAAATAAATATCAACACCAACAAAGTTCCCACCAAACTCAAAAAACATGAACACTAAACACCATGATGTTAAGCAACTCCTGAGTCAACATAGAAATCAAAACAGAAATTAAAATATACCTGGAAACAAGTAAAAATGAAGAATTATCATACCAATATCTCTGGGATTCCATAAAAGCAGTACTAGGAGAGAAATTCATTTCTCCATGGATACACAAAAAGAAAGTGGAAAGATCACAAGTTAACAGCCTAACAAATCACCTAAAGAAGCTGGAAAAGCAAGACCATCAAAGCATTAACTTCTGTAGAAGAATCCAGATCAAAATAAAAACTCAAATTTGGAACATACAAGACAAAAAGATAACACAAAACATCAATGAAATAAAAAGCTGTGTTTTTGAAAGGATAAACAAGATTTATGGATTCTCAGTTAGACTGACCAAATAAAAAGAGAGAAAAAGTCCAAATAAACACAATCAAAAATGCAAAAGATCAAGTCACAACTGACCCTGAGGAAATACAAAAGATTATCAGAGATTACTATGTACATCTGTATGGAAACAAATTGAAAATGAAAACCTAAATCAAATGGAGGACTTTCTCATATGACACAACCTCCCCAGGTTGAAACAAGAAGAAATCAAGACCCTAAATAGACCAATAACAACCAAGGAAATCAACTATGCCATAAGAAAACTACCTACAAAAAAAAAAGTCTTAGACCAGATGGTTTTCCAGAAGAATTCTATGAAACATACAAAGAGGAACTGGCATCAACCCTATTGAAAGTATTCCAGGCAATTGAAAAAGATGAACCTGTCCCTAAATCATTTTGTGAAGCTAACACCACATTGATACCTAATCAAACAAAGAAAGAGAACTACAGGCCAATATCCTTAATGAACATAGGTGCTAAAATTATTAGCAAGATTCTAGCAAACCAGATCCAGCAAACATCTCAAAAATCACCTACTGTGACCAAGTAGGCTTCATTCCCAGGATGTAGGGATGGTTCAACATTCACAAGACCATAAATGTAGTTAAATACATCAAGAGATGTAAAGACAAAAACCATATGATTATATCATCAGACACAGAAAAAGCTTTTGATAAAATCCAGCACACTTTCCTGGTAAAAAAACCTCAAACATCTAAGCATAGATGGACATACCTGTAAATAGTAAGAGCCATCTATGAGAATTCCACAGCCAACATACTGCTAAACAGACAGAAATTGGAATCATTTCCCCTGAAAACCAGAACAAGACAAGGATGCTTACTCTCACCCCTCCTGTTCAACATTGTATTGGAACTCCTAGCTAAAGCAATCAGACAAGAGAAGGAAATCAGGGGTCTCCAAATAGGAAAAGAGGAAGTTAAGTTATCTCTCTTTGCAGACCACATGATTCTATTTCTCAAAAGCCCAAGAGAATCGGTCAAAACCTCCTTGTATGGATAAAGGACTTTGGCAAAGCCTCAAGGTATAAAATTAGTGTACAAAAGTCAGTTGCATTCTTAAACACCAACAATAAAAAAACAGAAACCCAAATAAAAACACAATCCCATTCACAATAGCCACACACACACACACACACACACAAAGAAATACTTTAACATTTTCCTAACCAGAGGCATGAAAGACCTTTACAATGAAAACTACAAAACACTGCTCAAAGAAATCAAAGATTGCCAGGAGCCGCAATCACTAGTAAAAGCAAGGTAAAAGGGACCTGAAAACAGGAAAAATTCCAGCTGGGAGCAAGGCCCCAGTAAAATGCGGCTATGACAGAGGCAAAGCCCATGGATCCTGTTGACAGACCTTCCCTAACTGAAGGATTGCATGCATAGGCTTGAGAATGTTCCCTCTTTAATTGAGATAATAGATGTGCAAATGGATGATGGCATTTGACAGCAAAAATTATACCTAGGCATAATGGAGGTGAGATTGCAGCAAAAAGGGTGCCCCTTAGGGTGTGTAAGGATGTTTTTCAGTAACAGCAGGAGGCCGAGAAAAACGAGTCGACCACTTCCTCATAAACAACAGGCCCCAGCTGAGAGCTGGTGGAAAACAACCATTTGAGATAAAAAATAGGTTAAGATATTTTAGGATTAAATAAGTAGTTTAATGAAGATAGAATTTAGAATATTAATAATAAGATAGTAAGATAAGATAAACTAGTAAGATAAGAGATATATAATAGTATAAGTGATAGTTAAGAAAATATAGGGATATAAGGATAGAAATAAGATTAAGAGAAATAAATATATAGTAGTAAGTAAATTAAATAAGACTTAGGGTTAAGGTTTAGCTTTATAGGGTAAGGATATTATAGGCCTATAATAGTAAATAGTTATAAGAAAGTTAGGAAGAAAACCAGGATGTTCATAAATGTTTGGCTTAAGAAAAACACCATCTGTGGTTGAAATTGTTAAAGGTCAACTTTATTGTAAGTACAAAAGGGTGCAGGGCTGAGTGGAAAACCTATATAAGTTTGTGGAAAATAAATAAAAATTGGCAGAGTCTTGAGCTCTCCCCAGGAAGAGGATTCCTGTCATTTTCATCTTTTCTTTTTTGCCGCTTCCTGATTCCCCTGTCTCAAGCCCTGACTCTCTCCTGGAGCTGGACTCCAGCAAAAGGTGACACAAACAAATGGAAAAATATTCTATATTCATGTATTGGAAGAATCATCATAGTTAAGATGTCCATCCTACCCAAAGTAATCTACAGATTTAAGGCACTACCCATCAGATTACGATCAACAGTCTTCTCAGACCTGGAAACAACATATATGGGGATTCATAGAGAAACACAAATGATCACAAATAGCCAAAACAATCCTCAGCAAAAAAAAAAAAAAAAAAAAAAAAAGAACTAGCAGGAAGCATCATACTCCCAGACTTTAAGCTTTATTATAAAGCTACAATAATCAAAACAGCCTGGTACTGGTACAAGAACAGGCACATAAACCAATGGAACAAGATAGAGATCGAGAAGCAAAACCTCAATTTCTCAACCAACTCATCTTCAACAAGCCTCCACCATCAACCGCTGGGGAGAAGAGAACCTGTTCAGTAAATGGTGCTGGGAAAACTGGCTGACCACATGCAGAAGATTAAAACAAGATCCTTACCTATCCCCATACACAAAAATCGATTCTAAATGATCAAAGACCTAAACATAAAATCTCAAACTATAAGAACTTTAGAAAATGCAGGAGTCAACCTTATGGAAATTGGAAATGGCAACCAATTCCTGATCAAATGCCCATGCCATAAAAGATGAGATAGACAAGTGGGACCTCATCAAACTGACAAGCTTCTGCATAGCCAAAGATACCACTGAGGGAGCAGGGAGACAGTCCACATACTGGGAAAAGATATGTGTCAACTGTGTACCCAACAATGGCCTAATTTCTAGGATCTACAAGACACTTAAAAGTGCTGAAAAGAAAAAAAAATTCCCAATACAAAGTGGTCAAAAGATATGAATAGATGCTTCCCAAAAGAAGACATAAGGGCAGACTACAGATACATGAAAAAGTGCTCAGCCTCAAAGAAAGAAAGAGAACTAAAGGTCAACAAAGAAATGCAAATTAAAACCACACTGAGATACCACCTAACTCAGTCAGTATGGCCATCATCAATAACTCAAAAAACAAAAGATGCTCAAGAAGATGCGGCAAAAAGCCACACTTCTATTCTGTTGGTGGGAGTATAAACTAGTACAGTCTCTGTGGAAAACAGTGTGGCCATTCCTAAAAGATCTAAAAATCCACCTCCCTTATAACCCCGCAATCCCTCTACTGGGAATATACCTGGAGGAACTCAAATCACTCTATGCAAAAGATACCTGCCGTGTTTGTTTATTGCAGCATTATTTACAATAGCAAAAACATGGAACCAATGGTGCTGTCCTTCGAAAGAAGACCGGATAAAAATAATGTGGTACATATACATGATGGAATATTACACAGACATAAAGAAGGACAAAATTATGAACTTTGCAGTAACTTGGATGGACTTAGAGTCTTTAATACTGAGTGATCTATTACAGAAACAAAGAACTGAGTATTACATATTCTCACTCATAAGCAGAGCTTGAACAACTATTGAACCTTGAACTAAGAAAGGGATTGGCAGCAGTGGAAAACTGCCAGGGGTGGGAGGGGGCACACATCAACAAGGGTACCTGCGTAATGAATATTTGTATACCTAACTCTGAATTGTACCCCACTTATTTAAAATTAAAAATTAAAAAAAGAAGACAAAATTAACCACAGCATTCTCATAAATGAAAATCTAATCCAAAGCAGGCCCCAACTCTATTTAATTCTATGAAGACTTAGAGCAGTGAGGAAGTTGCAGAAGGCAAGGGTGAGGCAAGTAAAGATTGGTTCATGAGGTTTAAGGAAATAAATCATCTCCATAACATAAAAGTGCAAAGTAAAACGCCATGTGCTGATGTAGACGCTGAAGCAAGTTATTCAGAAGATCTAAAAATGATTAATGAGCAATGTGTTTAGGCTAAACAACAAATTTTTAATGTATATGAAACAACCTTCTATCAGAAAAAGATGCAATATAGGACTTTCATAACTAGAGAGGAGAAATCAATATCTGGCTTCAAGGCTTCAAAGTACAGGTAGACTCTTGTTAGAAGCTAAGTTACCTTTTGGAAAATCCTAAAGCCCCTAATAATTCTGCTTAGTCTAGAATAATAAAATATATGCATGATCTTTTGTGATTGGCTTCTATGTTTTAAAGATTCTTCCATCAAGATTCCATTTCTTTTAATGGACTAGAAATAGTCCATAGTATAGATATATCACATTTTATTTATTCATTCATCAGTTGATTCATATTAGTTTTCTTTCCAATTTTGACTGTTGTGATTTTGTTTATTAAGATTCATGAATTAATTTTTTGTGAACATGTTTTTATTTCTCTTGGGTATATTACTAAATGAAATTGCTGTTTAACTCTATGCTTAACCTTTGATAGACTGTCAGATTGTTTTAAAGTGAATGTATCATTTTTCGTCCCCACAAAGCAACATATGAGGGTTTCAATTTTTCCACATCTTTGCCAACATTTTTACCTATTTGTCTTTTTTTCATTGTAGTCATGCTAGTGAGGGTAAAATTGTGTCTCATTATGTCTTGACTTACATTTTCTTGTAATGACGTTGAGCCTAATAATACAGAGAATTTTTTAAATGTGCTTACTAAATAAGATGCCTTGGAGAAATACCTGTATATATCTTAGCATATTTTTGGATTGAGTATTTGTCTTTTTATTATTGAGGTTTTTCTTTGATATGTTGTAGAGATGAGGTCTCACCAAGTTGCCCAGGCTGATCTCCAACCCCTGGCTTAGGCAATCCACTCGCCTCAACCTCCTAAAGTGCTGGGAATAGGCTGAGCCACGGAACCCTGCCTATTATTGAGTTTTAAGCTCTCTTTATATGTTTTTAACGATTCTCTTATCAGATATATGATTAGCAAATATTTTCAACTCTGTGCTTCTCTGAACTTTCTTGATGATGCTCTTTGAAGTGCATTTTAATTTTGATGAAGTGTATTTTATTCATTTTAATTTGGTTGCTTCTGTTTTTGGTGTTCTGTCTAAAAACGTTGCCACATTCAAAGTTATACTCATTTTTTTTCTATTTAAAGTTTTGTAGTTCTAGTTCTTACATTTGTGTTTTTAATCTGTTTGGGGGTAATTTTTGTATATGGTTTGAGTTAGGGGATCCAATTTTACTATTTTGCATGTGGATAACCAAATTTTCCATCAGCATTAGGTAAAGAAAGTGTTATTTTCCCATTGTTCATTGTGACTTCTTACTATGTTGCCTTAGCTGTCATGGAATTTCTGGGCTCAAACAATCCTCCTGTCTCAGCTTCTGGGTAGCTGGGATTATAGACATGTATTAAAATCACTACTGCCAGCTTCTAGTAAGTGTAAATGATTGCTTTGAAAAATAATTTTCCGGGATTGACAGAAGTGGGAAATTGCAGGGGGAAGAGCAGGAAGGTAGATTGACAGTAGTGGATATATGCCTGGTGTGGGGGGGCACACCTTATCGACAAGGGCACCTGCGCAATGAATATTTGTATACCTCACCCTGAGTTGTACCTCACAATTTTAAAATAAAAATTAAAAGAAAAAAATAATTTTCCGAAGGGAGACCCAAACTTTACTGATATGGTATCCACTTGTATAACTAATCCTGAATTCCAGCCCACATCTTTATAATAAAATAAAACTAAATAAATAAAAATAATTTTCACCATTGTTTCTTGTTACATTTGGGAGCTAGTTCATGATACTTCTCATGCTACCAACTGGAAAGTGGGGAGGTTAAAATTTTCTTCTAAAATTTCTTTCTTTGTTTTTCTAAATTTGTTTAATATAGTTGCTCCCTCAGAATCTATCTTTAGACCTGACATAAGTTGTTTAAGCCTTAGTCATATTCTGTCATTTTTGACTTGGTTAAAACTTCCCTTCCTCATGTGGTTGTTTGTAACATAGCTCACTTGTTCTTCATCTCGTTGACCCAAAAATTCAACCCCCAAAAATCAACCCACCCACAGTTGATGACCATGATATAACCTAATAATCAATACCAGAGTTGTAAGACAATTTCCTCTCTTTATGTATGCTTTCTTAACTCTTGCAGTAAAACTTAAGAAATCATGTCCATGGACTTTAATAAAATTATAGTCCCATAGGCCTTCTCTCTCTCTCACTTCTGGACTGCTGGTTGAGCTCCCTGCCACCTCTGGGCTGTCCTTCTGTATTCTGTAATCACCCCTAACTTCTCTAGGACTTGTGAGTAATAAATTACTTCTATTTCATTCATATTAATCTCACTCTCAAGTTTCATTGTATCTTACTTAACATACATCTTTACCTAATTCTTCCATTCCACCATCAGAAATCTCCAGGGTCTTGGATTATGGCTATTCTAAAGGGATATACTGCAATATCAAGTTAGAAGAAAAAAATGCAGAAAGCACAATACTTCTGAATATTCAATAAAGAGCAATTAGGAAATTAAAATTTAATTGTATACATCAGAGAACTGTTATTTAAGAACAAGTAGGACATGAAGAATGTAGAAAGTAAGAAAAAAAAACCCTTGGTTAAAGTTATATATCTTTTTGCTTTTTTTTTTTTTTTTTTGGTATTACATAATATGCTATAGAATGATGCTAACACAAAATGCCAGGTTGTAAGGGTTGGAAGATAGGCGAATGGGAGATGGCTGTCTAATTGGTAAACTTTCCTTTTAGAGTGATAAGAATGCTCTAAATCTAGATAGTGGTGATAGTGGCAAGACATTACAAATATAGTCAAAGAATTGTACACATTTTACATTTTAACCTTAAATAGTTGAAATACTGAATTTTGTGGTATGTGATTTTTATCTCAGTTATTAAAAAAAAAAATGTGACCAGCCAGATTAGACATAGAGGCCATAATTGATTGATTGTCACCACAAATTTGATTATCCCATATTTGAAGTAGTAAATGCTATTATTTTTCTCATTTACGGTAGAAATTTATCATATTTTGAAAATATATTATGCAGTTATATAAACACTAAAGTTATTGTGGATATGTTTTGATTTGTTTAGTGGTAACAGTTAAATTGTATTTTTACATATATAATGAATTCATCTTTTCAACAACTCTATAAGGTAGATAATGCTATGACCATAATTTTCATTTTATTGGTGAGAAAGCTGAGACATAGAAAAGTTTAGTGGCTTGCCCAATCCCACATCATTCTGTAGTGATTTTTCACTGACATGAATCAAAATCATCTGTATTTAGAGTTCCATTTAGCTCACTCTCTTATCTGGGTTAGAGTCAAAATGTAATGCTAAATATGAATTGTAATTTTATTGCATATGTATAATCTAAAATATGTAGAAATATTTTTCCCATTGCAAATCCTGAATAGCAAATTACCTTCTTCAAGTGGAAGGTCTTAAAAAACAGTAATCATTTGATTATCATTTCTCAGAATCTCTGTGTCGGCTGGGCTCAGTTGTATGTTTCTTCTATAGAGTTTCTAAGATGGCTACTTTCCTATCATGCTTTGGTTTATAATTATCTGAAGATTATTTGCTCACATACCTGGTAAGTGGAATAAAAGAATCCAACTGTGAATGGCTTGGAATTATCAGGATTTCTTAGGAATATCTTTGTGTCTCTCCACCAAATGAACATTTTTATGAAGTCTGAAGTTATGACAGGGTCCTAAATTGAGTTGGGAAGGTGTGGGTAGTAGTGAGATTAAAAAGAAAGTCATTTTTTTAAGAGAGAGAGGTTGAGAGAGAGAGAAGAGAGAGAGAGAGAAAGCATTATCTTTTCCATCAGAGCCTTGGAAATTAAGCTGCCTCACTTCCATTGCACTCTTTTCTGAGGCAGCTACATTCAAAGTGGGGAATATGACATGATAGGAAGTTTGTCGGAGTATTTATAGACATGTCTCAAAATTAACACAAGCATAACCTTTTGAAGTAGGAAACAAAGGTCACCAAGCTACTGTGAAATTCATTAAATATTTAAAATGATAAAAGAAAAAATAATAAAAATTGTATGAATATATATTTCTACAACTATTGTAATATTTAAAATATTGTATTATATTTAAAGATACTTTAAATCTGTAATAGGTATCTTTAAAACAGGATCAAAGTAAATAAATAGTTTGACAGAAACATGGCCAATTCAAAATTTTTAAATGGCACTAATGAATTAATAATATGATATCAAATCTTGAGCTGATATGTTTATTTCACAAATTTTTAAACCATATAATTAATATATGAAAACATTGTGAAAAGTCAGACTCTGAAGTAATTATAGAGTAAAAATTAGAATATTAATTCTTGGAGTTCTGTGTATTCTTCTAGATTGTTTCTTCTGTGCTTTTACACATTTACATATATTTTTATTTTACAACAAATAAGACATTGTTCTGTTGTAACCTGCTTTTTTATGTAACAATGTGACAGAGAAAACATTCAGTAACGTTGCCTACGATTGCTGCTTGATCTCTTAATGGCCATACACATACTTTTGTTGTAGATATGTGTGTTTATTAACTGATAGCCACTTAAGTGTTGGAGGAGTTAACCTGTTTATTTATGTGCTCATGTTCAAGGATTCCTTCATGACAGTTTCCTAAATATAAAATGTCAGAATATACTTTAAACAGAAGGATTTGAGAAGGATATTCCACACTATACTCTCTCAAAAATAGTTTTCTCAGGATTTTATAGGTTACAAATCTTCTCAAGGACAATAATTTATTTACATAATTTTTATTTTCCTGAGCATCAATGACTTTGTCATCTTTTATATGTTATTGTCCATTTTTACCTTGACTTGCCTGTTCATACCTTCCATAAATTTTTTATATTGGACTTTTTGTCTTTTTTACTTGGAGATGTATAGAAATTCTCACTATAAAATAGATACCAACCTTATTTGTGTGTGTGATATAAGATAGGGTTAATGTAAATGAATTCAGGTTTAAATCTATGATAAAACAACACTATGAACCTTGGCACTATATTATTTTTTTAAAAATACATATATCAATAACTAGATGATTTGTATGGAATATTCTCTTATAAGCTCTTTCTATAATTTTCTCGGGATCAATGTTTGTATATATAATTTTAATAATTTTACTAAAATAATATATATTTCAACTTATGTCTTCAGCTGAAGAATATTTGTTGTGAGACTTAACTGGAGGGGGATGGGATTGGCAGCTGAAGGAAACTGCTAGAGGAGGGAGAGACACATCTCATCAACAAGAGTACCTGCATAATGAACATTTGTATACCTAATCCTGAATTATACCCCACATCTTTAAAATAAAAATAAATAAATAAATAATAATAATAATAATAAAAAGACAGCTGAGTTTTTGTCAACCTGGACCACTGGGATTGTACAGTGCTTCCTTGATGTGCAGATTATAGAATTTTCTGTTTGATTTGACTATTTTCCACAAAATTTATGCAATTTTTGTGTTTTTTGCATTGTTACAGATTATAGTTAGTCATGGTGTGCTTAGGTTCAAAATAAAATGATAACTATGCTATTTATAGTCAAATAATTATAGTCAAATAATTTAATGTTTAAAATATAGCTATAATATAGCCAAATTATAACTAAATAATTTAATATTTCTATATTAGGGTTATGACAGGGATAGATCAACAGGCTTCTGTGGAAAGAGAAAAAATTAGAGATGATCATCTAAAATATGGTTATATATAGAATAATAATCATTTCAAACTGTCTTCACAAACATTGAATAGCACAGCATATCTGTGATGTAGTTAAGTGATGCTGTGTCTTGTTTTTTAAAAATGGACACATATATACACATATTCATATATGTATATATATGTATACATTTAAATAAAATGAAATTCTGCTAGGTCTCTTAGTGCCTCTATTTTCATAACTTGAACTGTTACAAAGACTGAAAATTGGAATAAAATCATTCCAGTTAATCTTTTTAAATGGCCTTCAAGAAAGAAAACTGACTTGTGAACCCAAAGACACTGTAGTTCATTTTTACTGTAGGAAGCAGATAGGAGTTGCTATATTTCTAATTCCACATATATTCCACTAGGAAACAATTTAAGCTTTAAGAGGTACAAGTCTTTCTATATTTGAGACTAGATGCATCATAAAAGGCAAGCAGCATTACTAGTCTCACTTTAACAAAAGAAAAAGTGGGACATTTACAAATTTAATTATTGAATAATTTCTTCAGTGACAGTTGAAACAACATTCTGATCAAAATAAAGCCAAACTATTTCTAGTTCTTTCAAAACAATATTGGTACTGTGAATAGATTTCTTAATGTTCTTATGTCCATCTACAATGTATAAAAATAGGTTTATTAACCTTTTGTTTTACTTGTGGATTTGAATGATAAATTTAAACATAAACTTACGGTGTTATCTTATTTTAACTTTTTTCTAGTGTTTAAATCTTTAACATGAAATATTACTAACATTTAAATAGGTGCTAAATCCCTGGAAAACACATTTTGACTGAACGAAGGAAGTTGTGAAAAGATATTTTGTCACAAGAGAAAGGGAATCCAACATTACAACCTCTTCTTGATGAAGTAAATTGGAGGAGTTCTATCTAACAGGCATCCCAGCTTCAGGCCTTTGATATAACTAATCCTTTTTACCCTTCTTCCCTGTTTTAGCAAACATCAGGAAAACAAACAAGCAACACCTTATGATGATGAAGATCACAGTAGCCACACAGGCCAGCAGGAACCCAATCACATCCAAAGAGTGGTACTGGAACCACATGAGGTCATGGGCTGCAACCCGAAGGTGTTTGGCTCCTTTATGGCGCAAGACAAACTCGATCCAGAACACTGCTTGATCCAGGGGCTTCACTGGCTGATCATGTTGAATTTTTGACAATCTCATAGCATTCTCTTTATATCTGAAGGAGAAACATAAGGATATCAACACTGACTGAAAGCTTTTGCACAGCAAAGAAACCATCAAGAGAGCAGGGAGACAAATCACAGAATAGGAAAAAATATTTGCAAATTATGCATCTGGCAAAGGCATAACATCCAGGATCTACAAGGAACTAAATTAAATGAAAGGAAAAAATAACACCATTAAAAAGTGAGCAAGCCGGGCTCGGTGGCTCAGCCTGTAATCCCGCGCCTTTGGGAGGCTGAGGTGAGTGGATTGCCTGAGCCTGCGGGTTCGAGACCCGCCTGGGCAGCGAGACCTCATCTCTACAATAAATAAAAAAATCAGCCGGGCGTGGTAGCGCATGCCTGTAATTCCGGCTACTTGGAAGGCTGAGGCGGAAGGATCGCCGGAGCCCAGCAGGTAGAGGCTGCGGTGGCCGGGAGCGGCCACTGCACTCCCCAGTCTGGGTGACAGAGTGAGACTCCAACTCAAAAAAAAAAAAAAAAAAGTGGGCAAAAGACATGAACAGACACTTCTCAAAAGATGACGTACAAGCAGCTGACAGACATATGAAAAATACTCAGTCTCACTAATTATCAGAAAAAAGGAAATCAAAAATACAATGAGATACTACCTAACTTGGGTAAGGATTGCTGTCATTAATAAGTCAAAAAACAATAGATTCTGGTGAAGGTGAGGAGAAAAGGGATCACTTCTACACTGTTGGTGGGAGTGTAAACTAGTTCAATCTCTATGAAAAGCAGTGTGGCAATTCCTAAAAAAACTAAAAATTCCCCTTTTATGTGATCCTTCAATCCCTATCCTGGAAATATACCCAAAGGTACTCAAATCATTCTACAATAAAGACACCTGCATATGCATGTTTATTGCCACTTTATTCACAGTGGCAAAAACATGGAACCAGCCCTACTGTCCATCAAAAGTAGACTGGATAAAAAAAAGTGGTACATATACACAATGAATTATTACAGTCATAAAAGAGAACAAAATCATGAACTTCTCAGCAATTGAATGGAGTTGGAGACCATCATACTAAATGAACTCTCACAGAAACAAAGAACTGAATACCACAGGTTCTCTCTCATAAGTGGACCCTGAATATTTAGTCACACTAGCACTAAGGGAGGGATCAGCAGATGCTGGGCACTGCTAGATGAGGCAGTTAGTAGGGGAGACACCTGACAATACATGGGGTAATTGGTCCACTACCAGGGGGTAGTAAGGGCCAGTCAGAAGCCTGAACTTCAACTGCATGCAGTCTACTTATGTAGTTAATCCTCACTTCTACCTCATGTCTCTATATTTTTTTTTTTAAAAATCAATATTGAAAGGAATTTAATTTGCCTAAGTATGCTTCAAGTCCATGAAACGTTTTTGAAAAGTGCTACACAAATGATTCAAAGTAAATGTCAAAGAATTGATGCAGAGTTTGTGCATTTTGATTTGTATTATCACAGAAAATTTGGCTTTTAAATTGGGATTTTTATCGTTGCCAAATATTTTTGAAGGTCAAGAGGGGAAGCTAATTTTTTTCTAGTAGAGGAAGTATTACAAGCTATTTTTAGTGCTGTAAGAAAGATAGTAAAAATGCAATTTGACAAAAATCATCTTTAAGTTTTTAAGAATGACGTGTACCATGGTGAGTGAGGTGCCTCTTAACCAATCTTTCTGCTTCTACTTTACTCTTGTGTCTTATACTGTGTGTTTCTCATCTAGAAGCCAAAATAATTGTTTTGAAATAAAAGTCACATTATGAGAGTTTTCTGATTAGGATTTTCATCGGGTTTCTCAGTACATTAACAACAAAATCTAAATCTGCTCTCTGGTTTAGAGGACCTTACAATGGTCAAACGTTGGCAACTTCTCCTGAAGCATTCCCCTGCACACAGAGATATTGGATTTCTATTCTTTAAGCTACCACATGTATTGTGACTTAACGTCTCTCTTCCTCTTTTGGTCCATTTTTTTCTTGCAACAACCTAAGGGTTGCTTCTATCTTTTTTGAAGATTTCCCCTTAAATGTTACCTCTCAGACAGTATTTTCTTGACTACATTAACACTCATAGAATTTTCTTTATTGTTGGGTGCTTATTTTGCTATTGGAATCTTGAAATTTTTAAATACATGTTTTCCAAAGTAAACATTTGAGCATTAAATAAATAAGATAAAGGTATAAATACCAAGTGAACAGTTCAAAATTTTACGATTATCTTGAACATTTTTCTCGTTTTCTGTTTGTTTTTTTGTTTTTTTGAGTTGGAGTCTCACTCTGTCACCCAGACTGGAGTGCAGTAGCCGCTCCCGGCCACCGCAGCCTCGACCTACTGGGCTCCCGCGATCCTTCCACCTCAGCCTTCCAAGTAGCTGGAACTTTAGGTGCACGCTACCATGCCCAGTTCATTTTGATTTATTGTAGAGATGAGGTCTCGCCAATTTGCCCAGGCGGATCTTGAACCCGCGGGCTCAGGCAATTCACTCACCTCAGCCTCCCAAAGGCGTGGGATTACAGGCTGAGCCACCAAGCCCGGCTTGAACATTATTCTGAAGTGAAGAAACCAGTTTGCTTACTGCTCAGATCACGATATAAGGTATCAACCTATTTAGAATAACTCTGCCTTACTACACCATTTTAGTCACTACTTTTGTCCTCAAATTAAGCATTATCCTGACTTCTAATGTTATAGATTAGTTTTACTTGCTTCTGTAACTGAATTATACAATATGTACTCATTTTTTTTGTGTAGCAGTTGTTGGTTAATTTCATTGCTGTGTAGTGTTTCATTGATTGATAATACCACAGATTATCTCTTTATTTTATGATCAATGGACATTTGGGTTGTTAATGATTTTTTGGACATTGTTAATAATTATGTTATACATATTCTTTTAATATAACGTTAGTTTAAATATCTATACCTTAATTTTTTTAGAAACATATTTTTTAATATTCAAAATTGAGAAATTTATTTTATCTTTTTTCAAACAATTTCTAACTTACTTTTACTATGGCTGGACTATATACTGGACTATATATTCTTTATTATATTGAATTTTTTCATGCATGTATATTGAGTTTTTACTTATGGTTCACCATATATCAGTTCAACTATTTCACAGGCTTCAGTAAATTATGTATTTTTTAAATGTGTATTTAGATTTAATTATGTATTGGTATATTCACACTTAAATTTGCCATCTTTTATATTTTCTTTTCTATTTGTCCAACCTTTTTCTTTTTTTTTTTTTTTTGAGTTGGAGTCTCACTTGGTCACCCAGGTTGGAGTGTAGAGTCATGCTCATGGCCACCCTAGTGTTGACATGCTGGCCTCCTCCGGTGATCCTTCTGCCTCAGCCTTCCAAGTAGCTGGAACTACATACAAGTGCGCGCTACCATACCCTGCTAGTTTTTTTTATTTATTGTGGAGACGAGTTCTCCCCGAGTTGCCCGGGCTGGTCTCGAACGCATGGGCTCAGGCAATCCACTCGCCTTGGCCTCCCAAAGTGCTGGGATTACAGGCTGAGCCACCGAACCTGGTCTATTTTTGTTTTTCAATCCATTCCTGTCATTCTTTTTTTTTTTTTTAAGAGTTGGAGTCTCACTCTGTCGCCCAGACTGGAGTGCAGTGGCCACTCCCGGCCACCGCAGCCTCTACCTGCTGGGCTCTGGCGATCCTTCCGCCTCAGCCTTCCAAGTAGCCAGAATTACAGGCAAGCGCTACCATGCCCAGCTGATTTTTTGATTTATTGTAGAGATGAGGTCTCGCTGCCCAGGCGGGTCTTGAACCCGCGGGTTCAGGCAATCCACTCACCTCAGCCTCCCAAAGGCACGGAATTACAGGCTGAGCCACCGAGCCCGGCTTCCTGTCATTCTTAAAAGTATGTTTATCTTTCATTTTCTACTGTTCTCATCTTAATAAAGTATTTTAAAAATATTTCTTTGGTTGGTATTCTCCTTATATAATATATAGGTAGTAGTAATAAATGCAAAATTGATGGTAACTAGACTCGGCATAAAATTTTCCACATTATTTCCTTTGGAATATGGAAAAAATTAATTATTAAATATTTAAAACATTCTTATTCACAGAGAATCACCAAAAAATTTAAAACATAAAAGTCCATTAGGAATGAGAGAAAGTATTTTAAAAGTATACATATGATAAGGGATTGTATTCATAATATATAAAGAATTCTTATAACTCAACAATGAGACAAGTAACCAAGTTTAAAAATATTAAAAGTTTGGAAAGAAATTCTTCCAAGTAAGTTTTATAAATGACTAGCAAGCACATATAAAGATGTACAACATCTTTAACCATAATGAAAATGCAAATCAAGACGAGTGATTACTTCACACCCACTAAGACAGCTATAAAAATGAGAGAGAGAGAGAGAGAGACATGGTAACAAGTGTGGAAGAACTGAAACCCTGCTATACTGTTGACGGTAATGTGGAATGGTACAAGTTCTTTGAAATACAATTTGACTGTTCTTAAAATTAAAGTTTCCTTATTAGCCAGCAATTCCACTTATAGTATCTACTTCCAAAACATGAAAACATATGTTTATGCAAAGACACGTATAGTAATGTTCCTAATAGCCACAATTGGAAACAACCCAAATGCCAATGAGCTGATAAATTGAACAATAAAATATGGTATATTCATACCATAGAATATTTAACAGTAATTAGAAGTGTGACTACACACAACATGAATGAAACTAAAAACAATTTAAATAAAAATATTCTAAGTGAAAGAAGCAATTTACAAGATATCACAAATGGCATGATTTCATTTACATGAAATATCCAGAAAAAATATTCTATAAAGTAAGAATGTAAATTGGTGTTTTCTTAGGGTTAAAGGTTATGGGAAGTGACTTCTATGCCATATGAGGTTTCTTTCATTTTGATAGAAAGTGTTCTCACATTATTCTAGGGTGATGGTCTCATGATTCTGTAAGCATACTAAATATAATTGGATTTTATACTTTAAATAGATGAATTTTATGCTTTGCAAAGTACTTCATTATCAAATTTGCTAAAATAAAAATAAATTTTAGAGCAAGGAAAAAGTTATACTTTCAGAAATTTTAGATATTTAAATATTTATCATATTTCTTCAAGGTCATTGTTTCTACTGTGGATTCTGTCATTTTTAAAAATGTGTCTTTTATATTATCTTTATAATTTTAAAACTATCTCTGTGTAGAAAATTGTTACTCCAATCGGTTACCCATTAAATGTACAGTGTTCAAATGCAACATCGAAAGAACTGATCAAAGGTAAAAACCAATTTCAGGTTAGTTAAATCATTTAATTATTTTCAAAATTAGCCTCTTAAAAAAGGGATGAAACTAATACTGTTGACAAGAGGACCAATCTATAAATACCACCTGGTAAAAAAAATAAGTTATATTCACAAAGGATTATGAATTACTGTCTTCAATGCATTAAGCAAATCTGTACTTGACATTGTGTGGAAGTCCAAGCTAATGGCTGCTCCCTTGACCTTCATGTGAGCAATATTATCAGGTTGATCCGCAAATAGAGGAATGCCCACCATAGGGATCCCATGATAGATGGCCTCATAGATGCCATTGGATCCACCATGAGTTATGAAAGCTTTGGCTTTTGGATGACCTAGGATTGGATAAATTTTAGAAAATTATTGATAGGAATAAAATGACAAATGTGCAATAGAAGTCTATGTAAGGTTCAGTGCTTCATGGATAACAGATTATTATACATCTCAAACATCATTGAAATTGCTTTCAGATTTCAGAGGCAGAAGCACCTATGTATGTTGAAGAAAAAAGCGAAGGGTACATGGAAAAGGGGGTGACCGGAGGCTAGAAAATTGAACATAAGATTAACAGGTAGACAAAATGCAAAGGCACATTTTAGATTTTTTTTAAATGTGCAAAAAAAAAAAAAAAAAGAAGAAGAAGAAAAAAGATGGACATCTTAACAATGTGGATTCTTCCAATCCATGAACATGAAAATATATTTTTCCATTTGTTTGTGCCATCTTTGATTTCTCTGAGCAGTGTTTTGCAGTTTTCATTGTAAAGGTCTTTCACTTCTCTGGTTAGGGAGATGCTAAGGTATTTCTTTTTTTGTTACTATTGTGAATTGAATTGTGCTTTTTATTTGGGTTTCTGTTTGTTTATTATTGGTATATAGGAATGCAACAGACTTTTGCACATTGATTTTATGCCTTGAGACTTTGCCAAAGTCCTTTATCAGTACAAGGAAGTTTTTGACAGATTCTCTTGGGTTTTTGAGGTATAGAATCATGTCATCTGCAAAGAGGAATAAATTAACTTCTTTTCCTATTTGGATACCCCTGATTTCCTTCTCATACTCAAAAAACAACAGATACTAGAAAGGATGAGGGAAAAAGGGACACTTCTGCACTGTTGGGAGTGTAAACTGGTGTAACCTCTGTGAAAAACAGTTTGGGGATTCCTAAAAGATCTAAAAATTGACCTCCCAAATGACCCACAATCTCCTACTGGGAATATACCTGGAGGAACTCAAATCACTCTATGTAAAAGATAAATGTACATGTATGTTTATTGCAGCATTATTTACAATAGCAAAAATATGGAACCAACCATGCTGCCCATTGAAAGAGGACTGTATTAAAAAAAAAAAATAAAAAAACGTGGTATATACATGTTGGAATATTATTCAGCCATAAAGGAGGACAAACTTATGAACTTTGCAGCAACTTGGGTGGACTTAGGGTCTATAAATACTGAGTGACCTATCACAGACACAAAGAATTGAGTACCACATGTTCTCACTCATAAGCAGACCTTGAACAATTATCATATTACTATAAGAAAGGGATTGGCAGTGATTAGAAACTGCCAAAGGAGGGAGGGGGTGGAATTGGCACTAGTGGGAAACTGCCAGGGGAGGGAAAGGCACACCTCATCAACAAGGGTACCTGCATAGTGAACATTTGTATACCTAACCCTGAATTGTACCCCTCATCTTCAAAATAAAATAAAAATAATAATAATAAAGTTTCTCAATTTTTAAAATAGCAGCTCACAATATGGAGAAATGGGTTTGGATCCCAACTCCATCATACTAAAAAGCAAACTTCAAATGGATTGAAGACCTAAATGTGAAAGGCAAAATTATAAACCTAATGGAATAATACTATAAGAAAGGAATTCACAGTAGCCAAAAATTACCGGGTGAAGGGGAGGAGGACATAACATTAATAAGGGTACCTGATTTCAAACCAGGCAAAGTGGGGACCAAAGTTAAGACCAAACTTTACCTGTACAATGACCACTTCTATTCCTAAATCAGAGTTGTGCTCCAAATCTTTAAAATAAAATAATTTTTTAAAAAAGAAGAAAAAGAAAGAGGATGGGCATGTAAAAAAATGATCTGTTAAAGAGATAGTACAGTTACTGAGTCTCATATGTAGGGTGTCCAGGGCAACAGGAAGTGGGTGGTAGTGGTGCAATCAGAAAAGGACAAACCACACTTCATCATGAAATGTGTCACCACTCTATAGCAAACATTGAGGGTTATGATCATAGAAACGGGAGAATCACACTGGTAATAGAAGAACTGTTACTTTTAGCATCATTTGAAATAATATTTCAGGAGGGAAAGGACAGGTGTAAAGTTGTAGAAATCTGAGGTAGAAGGACAATCCAGAAAGTTATTGAAAAATTCACTGTGAGAGGTAATTACAGATGAAATAAAGGCACTTTGATTCTGGCAATAAAAAATGTGAATGTGTATAATAAAATGTCAACTGCCATAGTTTATTTTCTAGCCCCAGGACTGGAAAATAAATATAAAGTAGTTAGGTTTTATTTTTGTTTTTAAATAATACATATAATAAGCTTGTTTCATATTGAACTATCACCACTCTGACTGGTTGTTACTCATGTATTCAGTGTTTGTGTTCCAGAGTCTTACCAAGAAGGTCATTCTGGGGCATCCACTTGTACAGTCGAGTATTGGGTCCTAAAGTATCTGGTTTCTTGCCATCAAATCTCCATAGAACCTGTTAGGGTAAAGAAAGTATCGTGTTCCATGAGAGAAACTATAAAATCATAGCACACTAGAATTCCAAAGAGATTAACAATCATCTAGTTAAATCCCTTCCATATAAAAAGGTAAAAATGAGGACAACGAATGCTAAATAATGAGATGCTAAAAGTTTGAAGTAAATAGAATACCCACATTTTATGTCTTTGCTTTTATAATCAATTCAAACATAGTAGCTTAGACAAATGAGATTATCAATGAAAAACTGAAGTATTTACAAAATTGCTAGGCAATCAGTATAACTCTAGGGCAAAAAAAAGCAATAAATTAATAAAGACCCATATGTTTACCTTGTTTATGTATTTTATACTAGTTTTTAATCTTCCAAATTTAATATTAACCTGTTCACTTATTTGTGAGTGACTTGGAAGTACTTTGCTTATATCTACTTGTCTATAAGTTGTCTATTAGAGTTTGACATCCTTTGGTCTACTAAAAATCAAATCTATGAAATGAGCTACTTGTAAGAAATAAATTAATGATGCAGAAGTAATCCTGTAACTTCTCTTAGATTACGAATTATTAAGTGCTATACAAGTATGCAAGAAAAATTTCAAAGTGGCAATTTTTGACACAAATTCAGAGTACTATCAATATGGAAAATTTTGAATATATTTAGACTATAGATATGAAGAGCATGTTGCTATCATGAATGACAATGTAGTGGTTAAAAAAATTAAAAATTGTATTTTGCTAAATATTGCTTAATTGATCCTTAACACTTAATGCACTGCCAATCATTAACAACAGTGATAAATATGTTCTGGTATTTCTAAGTCATTTTATGCTGAAGTACTGATTTTAAAATTTCAAGGAAATCTTTATAAACTAAGAAATGTATATTTCACAGGGTTTAACTTCTATTTGCTATGAGTGTTAAAAATCTTTATGTTTTTAGCAAAAAAATTAACATACGAGGTCTGACAATTAAGTTTGTGAACTTGTCACTGTGAGCTTAGCTTGGCAGCATTGTACAAACAACTCAGTAAGGTTTCATAACCTTAGTATAGTATATCAGTGTCTCACAGCTGCTTTTATGTCAACATGTGGCACTGTCTTGCTGAATGGCATTTTTTATTGTTGTATGCTTTTTTGTGCTGTCACAAGAATGTCGGAACTTGAATTAGAGCAACAAACAAACATTCAATTTCTTGTCAAACTTGGCAAGAGTGGAAGTGAAATCAGGGACATGTTCAAGTTTATAGGGATAATGCTATGAAGAAAATGGCAGTGTACAAATGGATTAAATGTTTTCTGGGGAGATAGAAAGCATCACTGATGAAGAGAGGTCAGGACAACCAGTAACAAGCAGAACCGACTAAAACAACCAAAAATGTGTCGAATTCTGCATCACAATTGCTGGCTGACTTTGAGAAGCATAGCAGACCAAATAAAAATAGAGAAACTGAAAATCTTGGCATGAGAAAGGTGTGTGCCAAAATGGTCCCCAAGGAACTCTTCCTTCACAACAATGCACTAGCTTACACAGCACTGTCTGTGAGGGTGTCTTTAGTCAATAAACAAATAATTGTATTGGAGCAACAACAATAATAAACGCCACTCAGCACTTCCTACTCAACTGATCTGGCCCCTGATGACTTTTTTCTTTAATCAAAGATAAAGGAGATATTGAAAGGAAGATGTTGATGACATTTAGGACAGCAAAGGTAATGGCTCTGATGGCCATTCCAGAAAGAGTTCCAAAATTGCTTTGATGAATGAACCAGGGACTGGCATCAGTGCATAGCTATTCAAGGGAAGTATTTCAAAGTAACTCTAGTGCTATTCAGCACTGAGGTATGTAGCACCTTTTCTAGGATGAGTTTGTGAACTTAATTGTCAGAACATGTAGGCCGTTAGAAGCAGGCTATGTCAGATAGAAGACTAAAAAGCAACTCACAAATACACAAAGATCACAGATCTATTCTATGTATTAAAAAATAAGTTCTACTATATTTTATGGAGGGTCATCTGAATCTCTTCCTATGCACGGCTTCCTTCTGCTTTGCTACCTCCCATATTTTCTTTTGCTTCTTCATTTGAGAGGCAGGGTTAATTTGTTGGTCAGAGCAGGGTCCTTGTGTGGCCAAATTTATAATGCACAGAGTTCACCTTAAGGGCAGGATCCACCTTTTCCCTTTCTCTTGCATCTTTCTGCTTCAGGCATTGGTAAGTCCAGTTCAGTACAATGGGTGGTTTTTCTCTTTCTCTAAATCATACTGACCAGGTGAATTCTTGGACTAGTGGTTTGTCAACTCACTTTATTTTTATTTTTTCTGAATAGAACCTTGAAGAGCATACAGATAGGGCTATTACAAAATGTAAAGGAAGTACAAGAGGCAAGATTACCTGGCAAGCTTAAACTGCATGATGAGTTTTAGACTCTTTGTAATACCTGCATCTTGTTATTTTGCTAGTGCAATGACTCATTAAAATTTAACTCCTTTCTGATAACATCTGTAGTGTGTACAGTGTCCTCAGGAATCCTATAAAGAAAAGGGTCAAATTATGGGGCAGAGTTTGGTAATTGCTGTGTACCTGCTACTGATACCATGGTAATACCAAAACCTCACCCGCACCTCTTAAATAGATTTCTTTCTGATCATAATGAATGTTAATTCCTTAGTTATTATCAATCAAAAACATACTCTGTACTATTTAAAAATCTTTCATGTATATTTTTGGTTTTGAGGTGATAAAGGAAATAATTAGAGCAATCTTAATAGTTAAACTTTCAGCCAGGAAATTTCTACAGTTGAACTATTTACAGAGTTTAACAGATTCATTCAGTAGATTTCCACCTTCGGACACTTTATCAAACCTTTTGTGGGATCTGGGCAAGGGCTGAAGCAATCACATTGGCCCTTTCTTCTGTCATATCACTGATCATTGACCCCAGAGAAAACACCACAATACCATTTTCTCCAGAGCTCTGGACAAATTCTTCCATTTCCTGTGAAGACATAATTTACTCCATCACATAAAAAGCAAAGCAACTGAACAGCAAACACTTTTGAAAGAATTGCTGCAAATAACTAAGGAGAGAAAATCATGTATTATCAGGAATTATTGGAGTAACAGCTGTTTTGTCATTTGTTTTAACGGACCCAACTACTCAGTTTTTCAGGGGAAGGAGATGTATAATATGAGATGATGGACTCTCCTGCGGGTATTTGTGTAAACAAGTTTGTGTGTGTGCTTGTGTGTGTGTGTGTGTGTGTGTGTGTGTGTGTGTGTATAAGGGAAAAATGAAATAAAGCTATTACATAGTAGTCAGAAAATATGATGCTTGAAGATATTATATGCAGATCCCTTGTTTATAACATTGTGATTACTAATCATAATTAGTATGATTCCTGGAAAGTGGTATCACTTAGCTTTAATTTGATATTGTCCTGGTACTGAATCACTCGTGTTGATCGCAGGTGCGTTTTCTACAGAATTCTTATAGCCTAGAGCTATGAGTGTTATTTCCTTGACTGATGGGAATTATTCTGATTTATGTTCCCCAATCTGTGTCAACTTTTAAATTTAAAATTTTCTTATCCTAATCATGGTGTAATCATTTTATTTTTAGGTGGTTAATTACAAAACAAAGAAAAAAATTCTAAGCTTTGGTCGTGCAGACCATATATTGCCAAGCATTTTTTAATATGACTTTTTTTTTTTTTTTGAGTTGGAGTCTCACTCTGTCACCCAGACTGGAGTGCAGTGGCCGCTCCCGGCCACCGCAGCCTCGACCTGCTGGGCTCCGGCTATCCTTCCTCCTCAGCCTTCCAAGTAACTGGAACTACAGGCACGCACTACCACGCCCGGCTAATTTTTGATTTGTTGTACAGATGAGCTCTTGCCAAGTTGCCCAGGCGGGTCTCAAACCCGCGGGCTCAGGCAATTTAATATGACTTTTAACCTCATGACATAAGATTTAATGTGTCAGTCATTGTATTACTACTCCAGATAATCCATGGGGTGTCCAAGTATTCTATTTTATTTCAGTTACCTGTAGTCACATTTAATGTAACTTATGTTCAATGTTTTATCTCACTGACTTGCTGCCCAGAGACACCGTCATCCACACAGTGGTGAATTATTTCAACCTCTCTCTACAAGATTCATCTCTCATGTGGAATTGGTTGTTTTTTCATTCTGTGATAATTTTATTAAAAAAATACAAAATCAGTCTAAGGAATTTTATAAAAGTATGAAAAGTGTATAAAAGGAAATAAAAAGTCCATAATTTCTGTTCAATGATATTACTAATTTAAAACCTGTGTTTTCATTATGATTTTTATTTTAGTTATATAATTCATTATACATATGTGAAATTTATTTAGAAAATTTCAAGCTTATTGCATACACATTTTCATCCTACAAAAGGTTATAATCTTATTATATTTATCACTTTGTGTCTCATTTTCCAGCTAAATGTATATTATGACTGATAGTGTAATTAAACATTATTTGATAAAGTTATTGTAATGGTATGGTGTGCTTATAGTGTAAGTTTTTAACCATTCCAGAATTTAAGATTAATTACTGCTAATACTTATTTTATGACTATCTTGATTTATTTTTTCTCTGTATGGCTGGATATGAATACATTATGAAGACAATGACTGCATGCATTTTTAAAACACCTGATACATTTTGCCAACTGTCTTATATTTAAAATATATAAATTATTTAAGAATCTAATATTCATTATGGGAGCAAACAATGTGATGCAACAATTATTTTGCATAAAAAAATGATTAAGAGAACAGATTTCACAACTCAACTTGGATTCAAATCTTTCTGCTGATTAATAATATCACAATTGTACTGGTAGCCATCCTTTCCTTGTCTTCGAACTCTCCATCCTCTCTTTCTCCTCCTTCTGGCACTATCATTTTCCCTTAATGGGAATGGAGCAATCTTTTAAGAATAGAGTTAGATTACATACAGTTTTAATCTTGACTCAGCTTTTGTTCTTCAAGAAAGTTACCATGTAAAGCCCATAAAATTTGCATTTAGCATAGATAATCGGACTTTAGCTATTAAGTAAGATTTCAGTGTTATGTTTCTGTTAATAGGAAGGAAGAAAAACATAATCTTTTAAGAGATTATATAACAATGTAACCGATGCTGTCTTTCTACATGTCATAAAAGTGTGATATTACTTTAAAACAAATTAGGTCTTGTGTTACTTCATAGGAAATATTCTATATGTTGACTAAATTTCTTTGTTATTGTCAACTAAGGGCACTTTTCATATATAGGTGATAAAAATTATTTGATCTTTATTATACATGACTTGTTCATTCTCTCTGTGCTTCTCTGTCAGGTAGTTATGATGTCAAGACACAAGTTTCCCAAAGGAGCTTTAATGAGGTATACTATAAGCTGGCTGTAAGGCAAAAAACACCTGCTCTAATAAGGCAAAGCATCCCTTTATGTTCTAAAATGGTAACCTTTGGTATCTCAGTGAAAAATGGCTTAAATGACTGAGTAAAATCAAGTAAACATTTCATTTGACTGCAAATATTGTTAAAGGCACACACGTATATTGTGAGGTACTGTTTTCCTTTTAAGTCGTAGTACTGATGAACATCCTTATCACTAACAATTTTAGAATTTCTAACTTGCTTATCTTACTGCCAGAACTTATACATTTACTTTAAAACAAGTCCATAGTATATCAGTTATATAGGACTTTGCAAGAGAATGTAATCTTGATGTGTTGGTTAAACAGTTTCTATTAAATGAGTAATGATATCTCAAGGGACTGGAACATGTTAGATAGATAATAGCATTAGTAGCAATAATAAAAATAACAATAATTACAACATTAATAATACTTCTGTATTACTGACTATGTGCAGAGACATTTTAAGTATTTTATATCTATTAAATATTTTTTCCACACAGCGCAATATGAAGTCAGTGCTATTATAGTAAAAGTAGGCATGATTGTCTCTATCAAAATTCTAGTACACTTTTCTATCATCTGTCACCTGAACTCATGCAAAACTGCCTAAATGATCTGTTCTTTCCAGTTTGACCCTTCTGCAAACCAAGCTGTTGGACAACTTGGAAACTGTTCTTAAAAAGGAAATCTGATTATATCTCTCTATTTTTTAACTCTTTCCAGTAGCTCCCAAATGCCCTTAATTAATACTTCCAACTCCTAATATTTATCTGACTCCAACTTGCTTCTTCAACATTATCTGCTTCCTACTCAGTCTTTCCCTGCAAAACTAAACTCTGAGTCTTGATAAAATTCTTCACTATTTTACCTGCTTCTCTCTCTCTCTCTCTCTCTCTCTCTGTGTGTGTGTGTGTGTGTGTGTGTGTCCACCTCATTCTTCTTCATTCCTTACATTGTTCCATTCTTATTTTAATTATCAATGACTCAAAAATGTTTTATATTCCCACTGAATGCTTTTTTTGGCACTGTTATTGTTTCTTAAGATAATACTTTTCACACTATTTTTATTATTTGTTTATATCTTTCTTTCAAAGTAGAATGTAAGATATGTGGGGCAGAAATTGTGTCTAATTTGTTTCTTGAAAATGCAACACTTACCTGTGTTTTGTACTAATCACTTTACAAATACACTTTGAATGAATGACCAATGCTTTCTTACTTGTGGCATAATGAAGCCTTTAATTAAATTAGCCCTATTTTCATAGTCCTTTTAGTATCCCTCTTTATTCTGTATTGATAACAAAGTTTGTATACTTGTGATAGTCTAGAAATATATGAGTTTTTATTTGTAATCTGCTTTACCACACCCACTTCCATCTTTTTTTCACTGCAAGTCGAACACTCTGAATGAAGACTTTATGATTATTCCCACTGAAAACTCAAAAAAAACAAACAAAACCAACAGGAATATGTCTACCTTAGGCAGGGGTTTGGCAGGTTTACAGTGGAGTCCCCCAACAAAAAAAAAATTTGGTAAGAGTGGGCGAGGATATTCAAAATTCCAATAGCTTCGAATAAGCCATATTTCAGCTTTTCCCATTATCTCTAATAATGTAGTGGGTCTTCCTGATAGAAAAACAAACAAACAAAAGGAAGTTGGCAAAGGGAATATTTCTGAAAAAAAGTTAAAATCACAAAGCCAAATATGTATAAAGTATCTATGCTTTGATAAAGTAATATACATATGTTTATTCATAGACATCTAATTTTCAGGTATTATATTATTTTGCTCATATGTATTAGTAAGATAGGCAAACTATTCAAACAATTGGGAGAGGAAATTTTGTCTCTTACATCATAACAGTATATTCACAATCATAAACTATTATTAAAATAGGTCATGGAGAATTAAAAATGCATTTACTCTCTAAAGCTGAAATAGTAACATATATCCATTTAAACAACACTTTGAACTTCATGAACAATTAGTTTTACTGTATCCATGAAGACAGTCTCTAAGAAAAACTTAATCTAGTAACCATAATTCATTCAACTAGTCCCTTGATCATTGGTACTTCAAGTAAACAGTGAGTATTTTGAGAGTATGGCTAAAATTCTTGTATTTACTACTGCTTTTGGTTCATGTTAAGATCTTAGTAATATTAGTTTTTTAGTAAATCTATTTGCAAATGACGGTTGGAACATTTTTAGAAATTATTGAACTATAAATTTGTTTTCAACTTTAGTTGACTCCTATATTTCTTAATGCAGAAACAGTTTAAAAATGTTTTTTAAAAACTTGATGTTTACACTTCAACAAGATTTTCAACCTTAAACCAATGATTTCAGAGCTGTTAGTGAAGGAGTGTGGGGATGTCAGAAATCTCAAATTACCTGTATCAGTTTTTGTGTGGGGGATAAAGGCATTCTATTTCTCAACTGTGAAGAAAATGTGGGAAATAATTTAACTTCTAAATAAGAAAACTGAGACATACAAGGAGAAACTTGATGTGTTGGTTAATCATAGGAGAAACAACTTTCTTAATGGTACATAAATAGTTGTCCTAGAAAAATGTATAACTCCTTAATCTGCATGTCTGCGTTCAGCAATATGTTTCTTGATGTGTTTAATTACTTTTTTAAGTTGTCAAAATTTACAGTAAAATTGATGAGTGATTGCTTAAAGAAATCCCTAGTGCTTTAATTTATAGGTTTATGACTTCCTGGAATGAATTGAGTACTAGTCACAGAATTCTGGCACTGTAATTCTGGCACAGAATACTGGCAATGTAAAAAAGCCTTTACATAATATTTATGAGATTTATAGACAATCTCGTTTTCTTATTACATCATTTTACTACCAAAAAAGTAAAATACTCTGCTTTGATACAAATGCACCTTTGAAGGCACAAGAGAGTTACATCTTCATGCTACCAACTGAAAGCATTACTTACCTAGTACTTCGCTGTAAAACTGATCCCTTTCTTTCATATCAAATATTTGGAACCAAAAGTCAAAATAAAGCATATATATCATATTTTTTATTCTCTCCATGAATGTCATTTGATCACTTAATTCCGACAGGACAACAGGTACGTAGGAAGGAGGAAACAGAAGTCCTCCACCATACTTCTCAAATTTGCGGCCAGGAGAGTAGCGGAGACTGTACACAAAGGGTATTTTAAGTAGCTGAGCCAGCAGCTCACCACAGGGAATAATGGCATCAGCAAAAATGGCATCAAACTTGGATTCTTGTAGTTTCCTCATCAGTTTTTCATTCAAAACAACATCTTTACAGACCTTTCTGACTTTGCCAGAAAATTTCCACAACACTTCCTGTACTTTTGAAAAATCCGGCAAAAATGTATTTTTTGGAATGTGTGTCCATACATCGACAATTTTCATGATAGTATCCTTAAAATCATTTTTAGTTAACGATGTAGAATAAACTTCAAATTTGATAGTGGATGATTTATTGGGATCAACAAGAATGGAAGCAGACTATGCCAATACAGTCACCTCGTGATCTCTCCGGACAAGTTCATCCAGGATTGTCTTCATATTCAACCAATGGCTGTATTCTGTTGGCCACACCAGCACCTTCCCACAACTCCCAGAGCTAAAATAACAACTCAACTGTATTAGCAGAAGCACTGAAGTCCATTTCATAGACATCATGGTACAACACAAAGCTCCTTTTCTAAGTACTGTTCCAATCTCCATTTTTCATGTTTATAATCAAGGATAAATCAATCAAGAAGTTAAAACACAACTCTTACACTGCAAAGTAAATACATTATATTAACAGTCTAAGCATGTGGATGGCAGAGAGACAAACAAAAGGTAGATGACCTCCAGTTTGCACAAGTGTGTTCAATGTCCCTTTGTTTATAATTGCTATCATCCAGTTAATATCAATGATCTTGCATGGACAAGTCACTGGTCTTTGGTAATATACTTCAAAATAGTGTCAAGAACAATGGCAGAAAGAGGCTTCTATGTGTGCCATTTCATTGACACGAAAGTAAAGATAAATTACACATCTCATTCAGCATTCCTTGGATATCATGATTCAAAAATTTTGTTTTAAAGTCTGTTGACATATAATCCATATACCAAACAAGTTACCAATTATTATGTAAGTCAATGTTTCATAGCATATTCAAAAACTTCTGCATTCACCACAACTATTAGTTTTACTGTGTTTTTCATCTCCCCCATAGAAACCCTGTATCATATAACCTTTTTCTCTCTGCCCTGAGTTTCTGCATTGTCCCTGCCCTGGCCAGCTACTAATCAAATGTCTATGCCTGTAGATTTTCCTTCTGAACATTTGTATTAAATGGATTCATACAATAGGTTTTTTGTTGGTTTTCTTTTTACTGATTTATTTCACTTAGCAAAATATTTTAAAGGTTTATTTATGTAATAGCATAATAGAAATTGTATTTTTTTGCTGCCAAATAAAAATTCCAATAGTGCAAATATACATACTTATTCATTAATCAGTTGATAGACATTAATTATTTCTCAATTGTTGGTTAGCATAAATGACAATGCTTATTAAAATTTATGTACAGGTTTTGTGTAAACATGTTTTCATTTATCTTATGTATATATGCCTAGATGTAGGATTGCTGGGTGACAGTCCACTCTGTGTCTAACTTTACAAGGCTAAATTGTACATGCAAACTTTTGAAGTCTTATTAGCCTGCTTTTCAACCTGGCAGCCCCATTTTTCATTCCCACCAGTAATGTATGAGAATTTTGATTTCTCCACATAATTCTCAGCACTACATATTATGTCTTTTAATTATAGGCATGCCAGTGAGAGCAAAGAGGGATCTCATTATGGTTTACATTTTCTTGATATCTAATGATGTCAAACATTTTTTATGTGCTTGTTAGCCACTGTATGTTTTTCTCAGAAAAAAATTCTATTCAGATCCTTTGCTCATTTTTTATTTTTCTTGCTATTTCTTGCATGTTTATATGCATATTTAATAAAAGTTCCTCATTAGATATGTGATTTGCAAATATATTATCCAATTCTTGAATTATCTTTTACCTTCTTGATAGAGTCATTTGAAGCCAAAAAGTGTTACATTTGATAAAATTTTTATCAAGTTTACATTTTTAAAAAGTTTACATTTTTAATTTGGTTGCTTATGCTTTCAGTGTCATATTTAAGAAACTATTGACAAATCCAAAGTCACAAAGATTACATCCTTTGTATTATTGTGGAGTCCTCTATTTCTAGCCTTTTCATTTAAGCTTTTAAGTATTGTGAATTAAATTTTGTAAATGGTTTGAGGTAGGTGGTCCAACTTTATTCTTTTGCATGTGGGTAATCAGTTATCCAAATAGCATTTGTTCAATAGATTGTTTTTTCCACTGAATAGCTTTGATAACTTTGTTAAAAAATCATAAATGTGTACATGTATTTCTGGATTCTGAAATATATCTCATAAATATATATGCCACTCTTTTGTTTATTGAAAATCAGTAGTGGACTCAGGGAGTGGAAGGTATACGTTTTTCAACTTTGTTCTTTAAGATTGCTTTGAGCTCTTTCAGATTCCTTGAATATATGAATTTTAGGATTCATTTTCAAATGTATGCAAAAAAGTCAGCTGAGATTTTGATAGGGATTCTATTGAATCTGTATATCAATGTAGGGTGTAGGTAGAGTATGGCCATTACAACAAAACTAAGTGTTTTAATCTTAAACAGAATATGCCTTTCTATCTATTTAAATTCCTTTTTGTATTTCCCTAAGGCAAGTTTATACTTTTTAAAAAGAGCTATTTATAGGAATTATATTTTTGATGGCATTTTAAATGCAATAGTTTTCTTAATTTTATTTTGACTTTGTATTGCAAATATGTAATAATACAATTTTTTGTTTATTGATCTATTGTTCTGAAATGTACTTTATTAATCTAATATTTCTCAAGTAGATTCCTAGCGATTTCCCATAATAAGATTTAACCTGGAGACTTCCAGCAAAATGGCAACAGGCCAGGTTGGTCTGTGAGACCCTCTGCAAAAACAAGTGTCCATAAAAACTCTTGCTCTCCCCCTGTGGCTGCTGCTCCTATCGCTGCCAGCCTGCTCTTCAGCGAGCCATGCAGACCTGCAGGCTGGCAGACAGCAGCTCCACTCACTGCTCTGCCCCTGCTGTTCCCCTCCCCCCCAGGGCAAACCTTCTGCTTCCAGCCCTGTGGAGCTCCTCCCAGAGACCACACTGCTAACACAGCCACCACTGCTGCTGCCACCCCCAATCTTCTCCCCCCCACCCCACTTCCTCCTAGCTCTGGGTGTCCCTCAACTACCGTCCTGTGTAACTCCAGGCTACCCTGCCTGCTGCATTGCCCCACCCAGCCCTCCCCGAGCCACCTGTGCCATGCTGGCCTGCAGCTCCTGGTTGTCTTGCACTCTGCCTTCCCCAGCTCGGACCCCCAGCTGTGGCGGAACCATAGATTAGCTGGATTACTGAGACCAGGCAGAGACCTGCATTGCCCCTCCCAGCTCCATCCAGCTCTGCCCAGCCTCCAACTTCGGACCTAAGGTAATAGCTTCAAAATGGGAGAGACAGAAGACCCTCCCCTGTGCTAGATTGGACACAGGTCTGATCTGAGTGGCAGACTTGACAGGAAGCAAGTTGACTGAGCCCAGATCTGATGCACCCTCCCTCCTCAGCAGGCCTGGAGCATCTGATCTCAGCTGTGAGCAACCCTACAAGCTTTCAATGAGAGCTAGAGATCAGAGCTGAAAGGACATTGGACTTAGAGGAACAATCTTAAAGCATGCTTGGTACCCTTATTTTAATTTTTTAATTTTTATTCTTTGTCTGTTTGTTTTACACATCTTTTTTCTCTCTCTCTTTTTACTGTTATTGATAACATTTTCATACTTGCTTTGTTTCTGTTAGTTTACTGATTTTTTTGCATTAGAATTCATGTTTGTGTAAGGGAATAGCAAATCAATAAGTAGGTTGGTTAACTTGTGTGCCTATATGATTGTAGTTTTAGTTTTGTTTGTTTGTTTGTTTTTTATTCTTTTCTGTCTTTGAGTCTCTTCTCATTTGTTAGACCATACATTTGTCTGTTTTCCCTCTTACTCTTCTCTCTCTCCACCTTCCTCTCCCTCCTTTCCATTCTTTTCCTTTTTATTACCTCATTTTGCTTTCAGGGAGCAAACCTATACCCCCACTGTATGGACACATTGCAAGGCAGTGGGAGGTGGGTTCCAGGGTGTCCATAAGCCTGTTGGTGGATACTGGGATCAGCAGATAGATTTTGAATCACAGCTCCCCCCTCAATTTAAATCAAGCTCCCCCCTCAACTAAACTGTAAAAAGTATAGCCCCAACCTACAGTCCAGTTTCAGAGTTGAACAAAGCTAGAGGACTCATGTAAGGAGGAATAGGAGATTAAGCAAACAGAAGTAAAAGTAATCCCACCACCCCTGAACAACAGAATTAAAGAAGATGGGGGAAAAAGGAAAAAGTGGGGAGGAAGATCTACACAAATGAAGAAAAAAACAAAAGAAGAATACAGGTCTCACACAGATCCCTGGAAGGTCAGACGCTGAGAAAACAGACTTCGGAATGCAAACAACAAAGAGCCCCCAAAATGACTGGTCACATATTACAAACCCAGACATCAAGACATTAATAGATATAATAAAAAGAATTGAGAGACAAGAGGAAAATAGGAAGAAGTTGGTAACTGAGGCAACAGCAGTAAAGAATACTGTGATTGAAATAAATAACAAACTTATAAGCATGGAAAGCAGAATTAGGCAAACAGAAGAAAGAAATTCAGAGCTTGTAGACTAAAATATAGAACTAACCCAAACTGTCAATAACATAGAAAAGAAGTTTAAAAAGACAGAACAAAACCTTCAAGAGATGAGTGATTACTTCAAGAGACTGAATCTAAGAGTAATTGAATTCCTGTGGCAGAAAGAGAGACAGAGACCACCATGGAACAAACATTCCATGAAATTATTCAAGAAAACTTCCTTCATCTCATCAGTGATGCAAAAATTCAACACAAGAGATTCAGAAAACCCCTACAAGACAGCAAATGAGAAGACCAACTCCAAGACACATAATAATTCACCTAAACAAAGTAGGTATAAAAGAAGAAATCCTAAAGGCAGCAAGAGAATAAGGTCAGACTATCTACCAGGAAAGACCAATTAGAATAGCAGCAGATTTATCTGTAGAAACACATCAGGCTAGGAGAGCTTAGAATCCAATCTTCAAAGTTCTCAAAGATAAACAATTTTAACCAAGAATAAGATACCCAGCTAAGCTAAGCTTCATCAGTGTGGGAGAATTAAAATCTTATCCAGATGTCCAATCCTTAAAAACTTACACTGCCTCCAGACCACCTCTACAAGAAACACTTAAGAAAGTAATAAATACAGAAGAAAAGGAAAAAAGAACGACAACATTCTCCACAAGATAACAGGAAAAAGATTGGAAACACATGTGAATCAACCCAAAAACCAAAAGAAAGACAAAAAACAGGAACAACAACAACTCTATAAGAACCTCATGACAGGGATAAGCCCTCATATTTCAATAATTAGCCTGAATGTGGATGGACTAATGTAAAAGACATAGAATGGCAAAATGGATAAAATATCACCAGGCAACAATATATTGTGTCCAAGAGACTCATCTCACCAGAAAGGACACTCACAGACTCAAAGTAAGACGATGAGAAGCAAAATTTCAGGAAAATGGGCCACAAAAGAAAACAGAAGTTGCAATCTTAATTTCAGACAAAATACCCTTTAGGTTATCAAAAACTTAAAAAGATACAGAAGGTCACCACATAATGATAAAAGGTTCAATCTATCAACAAGAAATATTCATCCTAAACATATATGCAACCAACATAGGAGCACCAACTTTCATAAAGCAGCTTCTAGGCAAACTTTAAAAATATAATGACTCTAACACTATCATAGCTGGGGGCCTTAATACCCCACTCACAACCCTAGACAGATCATCAGGACAAAAAATCAGCAAGGCGACCCAGGACCTCAATTTGACTCTTGACCAAATGGACTTAATTGATACCTACAGAACACTCTACCAAATGACCACAGAATATACATTCTACTCATCACTACATCGAACATACTCAAAGATCAACCACGTCCTTGGCCATAAATCAAACATAAAGAAATTTCATAAGATTGAAATTTTATCATGTACCTTTTCAGACCACAATGGAATAAAAATAAATATCAACACTAACAAGGTTCCCCCAAAACCCACAAAGACATGGACACTAAACATCTGATGCTAAGAAACTCCTGGGTCAAAACATAAATCAAAACAGAGATTAAAAGATACCGGAAACAAATGAAAATGAAGAAACATCTTGCCAAAATTTCTGGGATGCCAGGAAAGCAGTAGTAAGAGGAGAATTTACACCCCTACAAATGCACATGAAGAAAATGGAATGATTACAAATTAACAGCCTAACAAGTCACCTAAGGAAGCTGGAAATGCAAGACCACCAAAATCCTAACTTTGGCAGAAGAATCTAGATCACCAAAATAAAAGCCCAAATCCAGGACACAGAAGAAAAAAAGATAATAAAAATCAACAAAACAAAAAGCTGGTTCTTTAAAAGGATAAACAAGATTGATGGTCTCCTAGCTAGACTGACCAAGAAAAGAGAGAAAAATCCAAATAAACACAATCAGAAACATAAAAGATGAAGTCACATCTGACCCTGAAGAAATTCAAAGATTATCAGAGATTACTATGCACCCTTGTATGGAAACAAACTTGAAAACCTAAAGGAAATGGAGGACTTTCTGACTTCACACAACCTCCCTATGTCGAAACAAGAAGAAATCAAGACCCTAAATAGACCAATAACAATCAAGAAAATTGACTATGTCATAAGGAAACTGCCTACCAAAAAAAAAAAAAGCCCTGTACCAGATGGTTTTCCTGCAGAATTCTACTAGGCATACAAGGAGGAACTGACACTAATTTTATTGAAAGTATTCCAGGGAATTGAGAAAGACGAAACTCTCCCCAACTCATTTTACCAACTAACATCACATTGATACTCAAACCAGGTAAAGACCCAACAAAGAAAGAACTACAGGTAAATATCTTTGATAAACATAGATGCTAAAATTCTCAACAAGATCCTAGCAAACCAGATTCAACAACATATCTCAAAAATCATCCATCACGAACTTGCATCCCTGGGATGCAAGGCTGGTTCAACATTTGTAAGATCATAACTGTAATTAAATACATCAGCAGACATCAGAACAAACCCACATGATTATATCATTAGATGCAGAAAAGTTTTTGATAAAACCCAGCACCCCTTCTTGATAAAAACCCTCGAATATCTAGGCATAGGTGGAATACACCTCAAAATAGTAAAAGTCATCTACGAGAAACCCACGGTCAGCAGACTGCTAAACAGGCAAAAATTGGAACCACTTCCCCTGGAAACTGGAACAAGAAAAGGATGCCCACTTTCTCCCCTCCTGTTCAATATTTTTGGAAGTCCTAGCTAAAGCAATCAGAGAAGAGAAGGTGATCAGGTGTATCCAAGAAGGAAAAGAGGACGTCAAGTTGCCTCTCTTTGCAGACATGATTTTATATCTTGAGAACCCAAGAGAATTTGTAAAAAACCTTCTTGCACTGATAAAGGACTTTGACAAAGTCTCAGGGTATAAAATAAATGTGCAAGAGACAATGACATTTCTATACACCAATAATTAACAAACAGAAATCCCTCCCACAAAGCACAATTCCATTCACAATAGCCACAGAAACCATGAAATACCTTGGAATCTTCCTAACCAGAGATGTGAAAGACCTTTACAGTGAAAACTACAAAGCACTGCTCAAAGAAATCAAAGATTAGACAAAGAAGTTGAAAAATATTCAAAGGTTATGGATAGAAGGAATCAACATTGTTAAAATGTCCATTCTACCTAAGGCAGTCTACAGATTTAACACAATACCCATCAAATTACCAGCAACATTCTTCTCAGACTTAGAGAAAAACAATACAGGAATTCATATGGAAACATAAATGACCAAGAATAGTCAAAACAATTCTCAGCAAAAAAACAAAGCAGGAGGCACCACACTCTCAGAATTTAAATTTTATTATAAAGCTACAATAATCAAAACAGCCTGGTATTGGTACAAGAACAGGCATATAGACTAGTGGAATAGAATTGAGATTCCAGAAGCAAAACCTCAATCTCTCAACCAACTCATCTTCGACAAAGCGTCCACCACCCAGTACTGGGGAGAGGAGAACCTAATCAGTAAATAGTGCTGGGAAAACTGGCTGACCACATGTAGAAGATTGAAACAGGACTCCTACCTATCCCCATACACAAAAATTAACTCTAAATGGATCAGAGGCCTAAACATAAAACCTTAGACTATAAGAACCTTAGAAAATGCAGGAAATACTTTTATGGAAGCTGAACTGGCAACCAATTCCTGATCAAAACCCGAAGTGCCCGTGCCATAAGAGATAAGATAGACAAGTAGGACCTCATTAAACATACAAGCTTCTGCAAAGTCAAAGAAACCATCAAGAGAGCAGGAAAGCAGCCCACAGACTGGGAAAAAATATTTGCCAACTCCATGTCTGACAAAGGCCTAACATCAAAGATCTACAAGGAACTCAAACACGTCGAAAAGTAAAAGACAAACAACCCTATTAAAAAGTAAGCAAAATATATGAATAGATGCTGCTCAAAAGAAGACACAAGAGCAGCCGACAAATACATGAAAAAATGCCCAGTCTCACCAATCATCAAAGGAATGCAAATCAAAATTACACTGAGATACCACCTAGCACCAGTCAGGATGGCCATCATCAATAACTCAAAAAACAACAGATGCTGGTGAGTATGCCGAGAAAAGGGAACACCTCTACATGTTGGTGGAAATGCAGGTTAGTTCAACCTCTATGGAAAACAGTGTGGTGATTCCTAAAAGAACTAGAAATTGACCTTCTATGTGACCCATCAGTCTCCTTTATGGGACAATACCCAGAGGAACTCAAATCATTCTACAAAAAAGATACCTGTGTATGCACGTTTATTTCAGCACTATTCACAATAGCAAAAACACGGAACTAACCATGTTGCCTTTCAAAAGTATACTGGATAAAAAAATGTGGTATATATACATGGTGGGATATTACACAGCCATAAAGAAGGACAAAATTATGAATTTTGCAGTAACTTGTACGGATAGAGTCAGTAATATTCAGTGATCTATCACAGAAACAAAAAACTGAGTACTGTGGTTTCTCACTCATAAGCAGACCCTGAACAATTATCATAATACTACCAGAAAGGAATTGTCAGTAGTGGGAAACCACCAAGAGAGGGTGTGGGGACACAGTTAATCAATAAGGGGATCTGATATCAAACCAGGTGAAGTGGGGACAAAAGTGACACCCAAACTTTACCTATACAATAACCATTTGAATAACTAACCTTGAATTGTATCCCACATCTTTAAAATAAGATTTTTTTTAAATGTGCATTACTAGCCGGGCTCGGTGGCTCAACCTGTAATCCCACGCCTTTGGGAGGCTGAGGTGAGTGGATTGCCTGAGTCCGCGGATTCGAGACCCGCCTGGGCAGCAAGACCTCATCTCTACAATAAGTCAAAAAATCAGCTGGACATGGTAGCACATGCCTGTAATTCCGGCTACTTGGAAGTCTGAGGAGGAAGGATCGCTGGAGCCCAGCAGGTCGAGGCTGCGGTGGCCGGGAGCGACCACTGCACTCCAGTCTGGGCGACAGAGTGAGACTCCAACTCAAAAAAAAAAAAATGCATTACTTAAATCTCAAATAAGTATCAGTTTGATTCTATTTCTGATCCTGACCCAGATATTTCTAAGAGAATTAAAGCTGTAATTGACATTGAATGGGACAAATTTTACTTGTAGATATTTATTTTGTGTTGATTTTATTCCTCGGGTGTGTGCACTAATACATGAACTAATATTAGTTCATGACATAAAGTTACAGATGAAAACCTACATATATATTTCTAACTTTGTGGTACGTTGTTCAGGTTAATACTAAACCAGGCATTTCTTCCCTGATCTCTTACTCACTACATTTTATTTCAAGCTTTGCTAGTGAGGTCAAGCAAATTAAAAGATTGAAATACAATTATGTATTTCCTAACTTATCCATTACTGAGTAATTTGTAATGCAACCTAAACTAACTCCTGGGAAGTGCTTATTTCCATGAATCATATTGTCAGGCTACAATGATCTCTGCTGTGTTTTGTGTTGTGAAACATTTTGATCTTAAATGAAATTAGACCAAATACTAAAGTTCATCCACAAATGTTTGTGCAAAAACATCACGAGCTTGCTAATACATATTCTGGCATGTATGTCAGAAGAAATCCCTTCAGACTAAATTACGGGTGAGACTACTTAAACCTTTAACATTTTGATATACTTACTTTGGTTTGACAAATTAAATCCTTTTGTGAGAAGAGGCACTGATAATTGTCTATTCATGTCTTTTGCTGACTTTTTAAAGGGGCTGTTTACGTTTTTCCTTTCTGTTCATTTGAGTTCCTTGTAGATCCTAGATGTTAGGCCTTCACAGGATAAACAGTGGGCAAATATTTTTTCCCATTCTGTGGGCTGTCTCCCTGCTCTCTTGATGGTTTCTTTTGCTTTACTGAAGCTCGTTAATTTGATGAGGTCCCACTTGTCTATTTTATTTCTTAAGGTTTTGGCCTTCAGGGTTCTGAATAGGAATTGGTTCCCAGTTCCAATTTCCATAGGGGTATCCCCTGTGCTTTCTAAGATTCATATAGTTTGAGGTTTTATGTTTAGGTCTTTGATCCATTTAGAGTTGATTTTTGTGTATGGGGATAAGTAGGGGTCCTGTTTCAATCTTCTGCATGTGGTCAGTCAGTTTTCCCAGCACCATTTACTGAATAGGTTCTCCTCTCCCCAGTGGTTGTTGTTGAAGGCTTTGTCAAAGATAAGTTGAATGAGGAATTGAGGCTTTGCTTCCGGAATCTCTATCCTGTTCCATTGGTCTATGTTCGGGCATCCAAAAGACACATGAAAAAGTGCTCAGCCTCACTCATCATCAGAGTAATGCAAATCAAAACCACATTGAGATACCACCTAACCCCAGTAGGAATGGCCATCATTAATCAAACAAACAACAACAGATGCTAGCAAGGATGTGGAGAAAAAGGAATGCTTCTATGCTGCTGGTGGGTGTGAAGACTAGTACAGACTCTTTGGAAGACAGTGTGGCGATTTCTGAATGAACTAAAAATTGGCCTTCCATATGATGCAGCAATTCCCCTATTAGGAATATACCCAGAGGAACACAAATTATTCTACAAAAAAGATACCTGCACGCGTATGTTTGCTGCAGTTCTATTCACAATAACAAAAAAATGGAACCAACCGAAGCTGGACTGGGTAAAAAAAAAATGTGGTACATATACACAATGGAATATTATGCAGCCATAAAGGAGGACAAATATATGGACTTTGCAGCAACTTGGATGGATTCTGAGTCGATCATACTCAGTGATTTATCACAGAAATAAAGAACTGAATTCCATATGTTCTCACTCATAAGCTGAATTTGAACAATTATAGCGGTATAAGAAAGTGACTAACAGTAGTGGGAAACTGTTGGGGAGGGAGGGTGGGATTGGCAGTTCAGGGAAACTGCTAGGGGACGGAGGGGCATACCTTATCAACAAGGATAACTGCATAATCAATGTTTATATATCTAACCCTGAATTGTATCCCACATCTTTATAATGAAAAAAAAGAAAAAAATAAAGAGACACTGATAATAATCACACTAGCTTACATTAATTAAGTTCATATTCTTTGGACTGTATAAGGGCTTTATATAACAGTTAAGTCTTGTTTTCTACAGTAGTTATACTCTCTAAAGTTGACACAAACACTTAACTAGCTAATATGGAATCATTATTTCTAGAAGAAATATAGAGTAAGTTTCCTACAAACCTCTCATCACAAAATTTTTGTCAACTGGTCAACACATAGTCGTGTTGTATGTTTCTGTTTAAAGACACCTTATTTCATAGATATTGTTCATTCACTAACTTTGAACTCAGTCACCAGCATTGTAACTCATGTAACTGAATGAAGTATACTTAACAAGCATAATTTCTCCATGAAGCAAATCACAGCCTTCAGGTAGAAACAGAAGAATCTTAGAAACACTAGACAGCCCTTCAGGCCTATTCCTGGGGACCACTTGAAACAGTGGTATGGTGAAGAAAACACACAATAAGCAAAAAATGAATCAGTAAACAGAGTTGAAATAAGAAGGTGGATCACCTTGTTCAACCCAGATACAAATATACATGCCAGGTGACTCAAAATTTTCACTGCCACGTGCACATCCCTGAATGACTATGAAAGAATTGTGAATATTAATGTTGGGGTTACAAATAAATTTTGGTGACTAGGCAAATTTGCAGATGCAGAACCAGTGAATAATGAGGATCAACTGAATTAGACCATTTTATACTCACACCAATCTAATGAGACAGGAGTTTCCATTGTTTTTGTTTTACAGATAATAACACAGAAACACAGAGAGGTTAAGCAATTTCTCCAAGGCTGTATAGCTGCTAAATCTCAGGACGAAGATTATAATTTGATTCCAATTAATATGGCTACTATGTCCACTTCTTTATCTGTTCATCTCTCTTTTAAAAAGGACTGGGTTAGTGAATACATTTTGAAAACATACATTTGCATTCATGTTGAAAATTATTTTCTCAATGACACTATAAGTGTCTCTCTTTGTTTGCAAAAATATGCACTTTCTTCCTCATTAGAAGTATACCTATAAATGTCTCCCACAAGGATCTGGCTCTTTCCCCTACTTTGTATATCTTTAGTGCTGTTTAAGCCAGCCACCCTGTTCCCTTCTTGACACTCATACAATTATCTCATAACCTGAATTTCTACTGACAAACTTTCATAAAGTTTATATTTAGAGAAATGACAGCTGCTGTACGCCTGGACCAAAGACGCATACACCAATACATTTTAGTAGAAAGCTCTGCACTTTTAACTCTAAGCACAAATTAGATAAAGTGAAGTACTTTTCTTTTTTTATTTTGTTCCTTGTTCTTTGTAATTCTTATTTTTATGGAAAATATGCTGCAGGCAAGATTGAGATTTCTGTATATTTGCTGACTATCATAATACCATGTATTAAACTGCTGAATTCTGTATTATGTCTAGCACAGTCTTTGAATACAGTCACATATAATCATTTTTAATAAGATATCATCAAAATTTGTTTCTTATCATTACCTGATTGCGACTTACTTTAATAAAACACAAAAACAGTGCTCCCATATCTTTTTAAATTTACCTTCCATAACATTATTTGAATTTGGTTTAAAATAAATGCATACACTTTTTTATTACTTATGTTTTTTATAGCCAACTAGCCTATAATCTTTCCAGGGGTTACAGTTATGTCATGTCCACCTCCTCTTATTCAGCATGGAGTGTAGAATATGGTATTTTATAGACACAGAATACACAATTGTTCAAAATGTTATCCTTGTTGAAATGTTAAAGTCTATTTTAAAATACTGTATCCTATCCCCATGCACAAAGGTTAACTCCAAATGGATCAGAGACCTAAATGTAAAACCTCAAACCATAAGAACCTTAGAAAAGGAAGGAAATACCCTCATGGAAATCGGAACTGGCATCCAATTCCTGAACAAAACCCGAAACCCACAGGTCATAAGAGAGAAGATAGACAAGTGGGACCTTATTAAACTGACAAGCTTCTGCAAAACCAAAGAAACCATCAAGAGAGCAGGGAGGCAGCCTACAGACTGGGAAAAAGTGTTTGCCAACTCCAGGTCTGACAAAGGCTTAACATCCTGGATCTACAAGGAACTCAAATGTGCTGAAAAGAAAAAACAAACAACCCCATTATAAAATGGGCAAAAGATATGAACAGACACTTCACAAAAGAAGACATCCAAGCAACCAACAGACACATGAAGAAATGCTCAACCTCACTAATCATCAGGGAGATGCAAATCAAAACCACACTGAGATACCACCTAACTCCAGTCAGAATGGCAACTATCAACAACTCAAAAAATAACAGCTACTGGAGAGGGTGTGGCATAAAGGGAACACTTCTGCACTGTTGGTGGGAGTGTAAACTAGTGCAACCTCTGTGGAAAGCAGTGTGGTGATTTCTAAAAGCTCTAAAAGTCGACCTTCCATATGACCCCGCAATCCCCCTACTGAGAATATACCCTGAAGACCTCAAATCACTCTATAAAAAAGATACCTGTACATATATGTTTATCACAGTGTTGTTCACAATAGCAAGAACCTGGAAACAACCATGCTGCCCATCAAAAGAGGACTGGATTAAAAAAATGTGGTACATATACACGATGGAATACTACGCAGCCATAAAAAAGAACAAAATCATGAATTTCGCAGCAACCTGGATGGAACTAGAGTCTATAATACTGAGTGACCTCTCACAGAAACAAAGATCCGAGTATCACATGTTCTCACTCATATAATGGACCTTGAACATCCAATGTAATACTATAAGAAAATGACTGACGGTACTGGGAAACTATGGGGGGGGAAGGGGGATGGGATTAACAGTAGCAAATATCTGTCTGGGGATGGGGAAACACCTCTTATCAACAGGATACCTGAATGAAACGTAATTGTACACCTAACCCTTAACTGTACCCCACAAAATCATAATAAAAAATATTGATTAATTAAAAAAATAATAATAAAAAATAAAATAGCTGTATCCTTTACCATAGAGTGATTTGAGTTTCTCGATGTGTATTCCCAGAAGGGGGATTGCTAGGTTGTATGGAAGGCCAATTTTAAGATCTTTTGGGAATTGGCACACTGTTTTCCACAGAGGTTATTCTAGTTTACACTCCCACCAACAGTGTAGAAGTGTTTCCTTTTCCCCTCATCCTTTCCAGCATCTGTTATTTTTTGAGTTATTGATGATGGCCAACCTGACTGGAGTTAGTTGGTATCTCAGCACATACATGTTTATTATAGCATTATTCACAATAGCAAAAACATGGAACCAACTGTGTTGCCCATCAAAAGTGAACTGGATTAAAAAAAAGATGTGATACTTATACACAATGGAATATTAAGCAGCCATAAAGAAGGAGAGAATTATGGACTTCGCAGCAACGTGGATGGATTTAGAGTCTATACTACTCAGTGATCTATCACAGAAACAAAGAACTGAGAACCACATGTACTCACTAATAAGCAGATCCTGAACAATTATCATCATACTACAAGAAAGGGATTGGCAGTAGTGGGAAACTGTTGGGGGTGGTAGAAACACTTCATCAATAAAGGTACTTGATCTCAAACCAGGTGAAGTGGGGGCCAAGGTGAGGTCCAAATTTTACCTGCACAATGACTTTTGCATATCTAATTCTGAATTGCACCCCACATCCTTAAAATAAAAATAAATAAATTTAATTAAATAGCTATAGCCACATTATTTTGAAATTTTTCAGCCTTTTACAGTTACTATGAAGTCCTTAATCATGCAGTGACTATGAAAAATGAAACACATGTGAGGGAATGGCATGAGAAAGTCTTACACATTGTCCTAGGTCTTTTCCATAGGACAGACCGAAGTTTACCTTAGGCAAAGTTTTGCCAGGTTTTCAGTGGAGTCCTTCAATAAACTCAAAATTAGATAAGAGCAGACAAGGAAATTTAAATGCCCAGTATGTTCATATCAACCACATATTAGCTTTTACTATCAACTCACACAAAGTAGTGGGTCTTCCTAAAAAAAGAAAACAGGGAAAGGAAAGTTCATAAATATATAAATATTACTCTTCCCATTGTTTTAAAACATATAGCAGTAAAACTTCAGGTCTCTATATGTCAAAATAGTCAAAATTTTGTTTAAAATTTTAAGCAAACTATAAAAATAAAGCCATGCAAATGAAAGGCTTACATATTTAATAAGTTACTCTCACATCTGCGGATAAGTTTAAATATTCATTAAAAATCACTTCTCTTTTCAAGTATGATAAAGTCAAGTTAACTGATAGATTTTATTTCTAGGTCAATATTCTCTATGACTGCTTATGTATCAGATGACTATGGCCATCTAAATGACCATTTTCTACTCCATCTCCACAGTATATAGTTTTTTTATCTCTTATAATATCTGTGACAGATTTATAGCATCTTACACCTGCCTTATCTTCTTTATTCATTGAAGAGTCTCATCCTTGATAGAAGACTCATGATAGAATTTCAAATACAACATGGGACCCTCTAGGGCCCCACTTCGCTGCGCATTAAAACTGAAGATATGTTTCAATGCCAAGGTATATGGGTGAATATGAAATTTTTTTCTAAATGAGATAGTAATATTCTATGGTAAATATGGATCTGCGGTATGAATAATTTGCATTGCTCACACTTGTCTTAATTTGTTCTCCAGCTGCACTCAGCCAGCATCTGGAGAACAAACACCAGCCATGGGAAGCTGAATGTTCTTACAGGCACAGGAAAAGGCAGGCAGAGACATGCCAGTGGATCAGAAACCCTACCTAATGATGCCGATCTCACCAAGAATCAGCAACCTTCCCTTACATAGCTTAAAGACAGGACTTCCCTTGTGTATTTCACAGAAGAAAGCTTCTTGCAGGACCCGTTCCTGAGTCATCTGTAATCATAAAGTGCATGATAAATATTAAACCCTCAGTGAAAATGATGTCCTTCACCTGCTTCTTTAATTATTTTTCTTCCCCTCCTAGGAAACTTGAAAGATTCTGACATGTGCTTATTATTGCAATTTAATAGAAAGGGAAGGCTGATTGATAACCGTCTGGAGAGAACAGTAACCTAAAACTGTACATGATTCAAGTCATCCAGTTTTTACCCTTACTTTTGTGTTTGAGCTCCAGAAATATTACATATACTGAAAAAACTAAAGCATGTGAAAATAGGTGGTAAGATTTATCTGCAAAAATATGGGAATTCTTTCTTTTATGAATTTATAACATGGCCAAAGGATCTTCCTTGTAACACTGTCCCTGAGTGAAACCAGCAATACTGTGATGAGTGACTATTAAGCAATGACACAAAATTTGGAGTTCAAACTGGGAAGGTGACTTGGTTGTAAAAGTCTATTGACATCAATCTCTTGTACCTCTATTCTTTAGTTCATCGAAAATGTTTCTTATGATTCTCTGTGATCATGTATGATTTACTTAGTCTTTGACACCCATGCATCCACCCCACCCACACTGCCCAGGTTTCTACTTTGATTGCTTGCCATTTGATGCACTGTTTCCTTCACATGGTTGTGCATGCCTTGTCCTTCACATGCCACCTAACAGCTTCTGTTGAATAACCTATGATGTTTGGTTAATTTTTAGCAGACTTATCTTAGAGACTTTGGTCTTCGGATTATTTACCTAGTCTATTTACATAGACCCATCCACCATGCTCCAGCTTGTTTGTCATTTGATGTCCTGTTTTCCTTACAGTGCCTTATATGCCCTTACCATGGCAGCACATTAAAAGTTGTTTTTCTCTGATCTGTGATTCTTGGTTAATTTTTAATAGATTTATCTCAGAGACTTTTGGTTTTATGGTTCAAGTCACCACCACCAATTCTCTTATACAATATTGATATATATACTCAAAAGTTAATAACTGGATATTTATTTCCTTAATAATCTTAAAATAAACTTACTTTTTTTTTGTTCTTTTAAGTCATTGTTGCATTCATGCTAAAGATGGCTAAGTTTCCATTTGAAGGGAATCTTTTTCTTAGGTTTCCAAAATTTTTACCATAGTGCCCAACCAAAAATATGATATACGGTATATGTGTTATAAATGATGTTGAAGGAAGATCTCTATAGACAAAGGTAAATTTGGGTAGTTTAGTAACATATGTTAGGCAAGAAAGGAGTCTGCTAAGAAGATTAGTTAAATTTCTATTAAAAGATTTTAAAGGTTCAAGGAGAAACTAAACTTTATAGGTTTCCTTTTGGTAAGATACCCAAAGCTTAGTACAATGTATTTCCAATTAGTATGTGTTGTTTTAAAGTGGTGGTTTCTTTCTTTTCTTTCAGTGAATGTTATATGAAACATGGTTCAGTTCAGGGTAAGACTGCTATGCTTCAATCCTGTATTCATCACTTTTTTCTCTATGAGATAAAACTTTTTCTCCATGAACTTTCCTTAATTTCACAACTGTAAAATGAGGAGACTGAAAGAACCTATAAAAATTTTTTTCTGAGTCTTCCCTGAGGTCATAAATATAAAAACTTAGATGATTATTAGAAAGATAAATAACTCTCAATAACTGTGTACTAAATGTCTGTGCTCCCTGCAAAACAGGAAACATAGAAGTTCAATAAATATTTTTTATTTAAAGAATATGCTCTTAAAATCTTGATTATAAATCATTCAGATATGAATAAAGTACTAGATCCTCACATTTGCTTCAGTTTTCAAGTCAAGGGAAAATAGTGGATGTAGAATCGAGGAACACAGATTGAACATTCTAATGTTAATTATCAAAGTTTTGGGGTTACTTAGATAATTATTTTTTAATCCATAGAGAACAAACGTGTGATTACTAGATAATGCCCAGAGATAAATCATCCAGAACTATTTCTCTTCTTTAAAAACTACATTGGATTGATGTTCTTTCACGTTTGATCAAAGAAATATTAGATCTTTTATTAATGGAACGCTACAGATAAAGTTATAGAAAAATCTAATCCAGAAGTGATGTAGCAGAGATTTTGATTTTGACTGCTGAAAGGAATTTTTCATAGGCACTCATAGAAATGTTTAATTTTAAAACAATTAACCACAAATTTCGCATAAAGTATGCATATTTTATTTTACATTCTTTTTTTTTTTTTTTTACTGGAAACAGTTTTGCAAAATATATTTTCTCATGATCAACCTTTACTTGATATGAAGATATTTAATACAGTTTTTTATATTAGTATACTGAAAATGGCAGAGATAAGGCCAAGAGGGCTAACTGAAGACATCACAAGATTCCAGCGGTCAGCAAAAGAAACCTTTAAAGAGGAGAGGACCTAGGGCTTTTGAGGGTCGACCTGAAATCCCAAGTTGAGGTCTAATCAGTCACCTGGGGATGTGCAGGTTGGACCGTTCCAAGCCCTGGACATCTCTAGAAGCGGCCCAATCACCAGATCCAGAGAGCACCTTTGGAGACAGAAGAAGTGAGTGAAAAGAGCTTTTCTTCTTTACGTATTTTTCATGCAAGCCTCCGCAGTCTCAGCCTAGGGAGGGATAGTCCAGACCCTCCACTCATCCCTCCTAAACGAGAAGGGCACAGAGGGCTGCCCTAAATAGAGACAAGGGCACCAGCAGGAGCCTCGTGGAGCCTGGGGAACCTTAATTCCCAGAAGCTCCAGACTGCAGTCGCTGATCACCTCTCCTCTAATCCCCCACAGAGATGCTTAGCGAGAAACACCTTGAGGGGTGATCTGTGCCACAGGGGCACTACCCTGTCCCTCCCTCTGCAGCACCAAGCAGGGGTGGAGAGACCACATCAGGGATGATTCCCGGACACCGGTAGCTGTTGCAGTCCCAGGTCAAAGCTGCAGGAGCGGCTTGCCCTCAGGGGGTCGCCATTGTTGCCATCACATATGTTTTATCCTGAATATTCTGTTTGAAGTTGAGATGAGTCTGCTTGTTGCTGTTGAATGTGATGTTTTGTATATGCTCGTAAGCTTCATTGGTCCAGAGTGTTCTTAAGTCTGCTTTTTTATTATAGGTTTTCTGTCTGGATAATATTTGTTGAATATGAGGTTTTGAAGTCTCCTACTATTATTTATTGCTTCCAATTTTTTCCTTTTGTTCTGTAAATATTTGCTTTATATATTTCGGTGTCTGATGGATGCATTTATAATTATTGTAGCTTCATGATGAAATGACCCCTTTGTCATTTTCTTTCTTGTGACAGTTTGGATTTAAAGTCTGTTTTGTCTGATATAAATATTGTCACCCTTGTTCTCTTTTGGTGAGAGATGTTTGCATAAAATGTCCTTTTTCATCTCTTTGATTTCAGCCTGTATGTGCCCTAATGCTAAAGTTAATTTCTTGTAGGCAGCATATAGTTGGATCTTGTTTATTTCTCTATTTCGTCACTCTATGCTTTTGATTGAAAAATTTAATTCATGTATATTCATTAAAAGTAATTTTAACAGGTAATAATTTAATACTGCCATTTTGTTAATTGATTGCTAATTGTGTTGTAGTTTATTTTATTCCTTCTGCCTGCTGTCTTTGTTTCTTTTTTTTTTTTTTTTTTTTTGAGTTGGAGTCTCACTCTGTCGCCCAGACTGGAGTGCAGTGGCTGCCCCCGGCCACTGCAGCCTCGACCTGCTGGACTCCGGCGATCCTTCCGCCTCAGCCTTCTGTGTAGCCGGAATTACAGGCGCGCGCTATCACGCCCGGCTGATTTTTTGATTTATTGTAGAGATGAGGTCTCGCTGCCCTGGTGGGTCTCGAACCCGCGGGCTCAGGCAATCCACTCACCTCAACCTCCCAAAGGCGCGGGATTACAAGCTGAGCCACCAAGCCCGGCTGCTGTCTTTGTTTCTTAATATGATTTGATTTTTTTTTGTAGTGGTATGTATGGTTTGATTCATTTTTCTTTTTATATTTTATGTATATACTATAGTTTTGTGTGTGGCTACTATGAGACATATATAAAATATTTTTTAATTATAAAAACTTATTTTAAGCTGATAAACTTTGATCTCATTAAAAAATACTACACTTTTTTTCTCCCCTCACATTTTGTTATTGGTGTCACAGTTTATAATTTTCATTTTTTATGTATCCATAAACAACTTATTGTGGTTATAGTTATTTTTAATACTTTTTTATTTTAACTTTTATACTATAGTTAAAAGTGATTTAAGCATCACCATTGCAGTATTAAGGCATTCTAAATTTGATCTTATTCTTATTTAAAAGATAGTTTTAAACTTTATTTTTTGAGTCAGAATCTCACCGACACCCAGACTGGAGTGCAGTGGCATGCTCATGGCCACCGCAGCCTCGGCCTGCTAGGCTCAGGTGATCCTTCCACCTCAACCTTTCAAGTAGATAGAACTACAAGCATGTGCCACCATGACTAACTAATTTTTTTGTTTATTGTAGAGATGAGGTCTCGCCAAGTTGCCCAGGCTGGTCTTGAACTCGTGAGGTCAGGTAATCCTCTCACCTCAACCTCCCAAAGTGCTGGGATTATAGGTGTGAGCCATCACACCCAGCCTTTTAAACTTTAATTGTGTTCATGTTGTTAGATAATGTTTATTAATTTCAACTTGAAGAATTCTCTTTAGCAGCAGTGGACCTCTTGATTGGTCACTGTGGATAAGCCTAGAGCCTGGGACTGTGGGAGAAGACTTAGACTCTAGATCCACAGGGACCAGTTTAAAGCCTAGAGGTACAGGAGCAAACCTGGCAATGCACAGATCTTGAGCTCAAGTCAGTAGAGGTAGGCCTGGGTTTTATGTTTATAAGGGCTGACCTGGAACCCAGCCCCAAAAACCAGTACTGGCACTTGGACTCACGGGGACTGGGGTCTAATCAAGCTAACTTGGATTCTGGATTTGCTGGAGCAAACTGATTCTGGGTCCATTGAGACCTGGTATTGTGGAGACTGGCCTGGATCCTGAAGTTAGACTGGTGTTGGAGTAGGCCAGGACACTGGGTTTATAGGATATAAAGACCAGCTGGGAACTGAGGTTTTTGGATGTCACACTGGTGCTGGGGAGGGCTTGAACACTGAGTTCACAGGTGCCTGCCTGTTGTCTGGAATTATAGGGCCAGCCTGATGATAACAGTCAGCCTGTTAAACCATAAGGCCAAAGGGGTTATCCACAGGTGATTTTGATTTGCATAAACTTTGAGTCACATTTTAAGAATATTGAGCTCATAGCACTTACCAGAATTCTGTGTTTATAGGTAGTTTGCTATTATAAATATAGAGGTTATCTAATACAAGACAATAAAGTTAAATGAAAATTCACAAAATTTAGTAAAATTTTACAAAACTTAATTTACAAATTTGGTATATTACCAACTTTACTAATGTGATAAACCAAAACAGTTTTATCATAACTCTTATTTTAAGTGTTACATGTGAGGAACTATGAACCAAAATAGTGAATTATAAGTGGCCAGTGTTATGGTTTGGATGTGATTTGTCCCCATCAAAACTCATGTTTATATTTGATCCTCAATCTGGTAGTGTTGGAGAGTGAAGCCTAGTGGGAGGTCTTTAGGTCATGGAGGCAGATTCCTCATAAATGGCCTGGTATCATTCTTGTGGTAGTGAGTGAGTTCTTGCACTGATCTCTACATTACATTGGGGTTGCTCTTTAAAACTCAGAGAACATTGTCCTCAGTGCTGAAGCCCTGGCAGATAACAGCAGATGCAGAACCCCAGATGATCCACCCTCTACCCTAAGTCAGTTGATGGGCAATGGACACAGACAGTGGAACTGACCAAGAAGGAGACTGGTGGCAGTACTGGTGTGTTTGTTTGATTATCTCGTCTGGTTGCTTTGTTTGTTTTTTGGTTTTCTCTTTTCTTTCCTTCTATTTCTTTTTCTATTTCTTTGTTCTTTCTCTGCTTTTTTAAAATCTATTTTTCTTCCTTCTTTTCCTTCCTGTTTTTCTCTCCTTCTCCTCTCTTTTCCCTCTTATACCCTGTCTTGGACTCAGGGGCTATGCAAGCATACCCACTGTAAGGTCATATTGTGCAGAGAGGGAGAGTGAGTCCAAGCTGGCCTATTCACCAAACAGCAAACATTATGACCTGCCAACAGGTTCCAAATTCTTTAAGTTCCACACCCATCCCCTAGTAAGTGCTCAAAATTGTAAAGAGACAGCACAACTCCCCACCCCCAGCCCTACTTTACAATTGAACAAACCTGGAACTCTGGCTCAAAGAAGGACAAAAGGTAGAGCAAATATCAGAAGTGACTGCTTCTCCATTTTCCACTGAGAAATGGAATTAAAGGGAAAAATAAGATACCTGCTACTACTACTAGAAAAACTAACGAAGAACTGCTTAGCAACCATCAGAACCCCAGCAAAGAGTCAATACTAGAAAGAACAACTACTAGGGCACAAACAATGGTTATCTCCAAAAATGACAATACCCAGAAGGCACTTATGGAGATCAGAGAATCATTGGATAGAATGAATAAAGATAAATAAATGCAAGGGCCAAAACTAAATGAATTTGAGACAGAGTTGGACAAAGTCAAGAAAGCATACTTAGAAATAACAGTAATAAAGAACTCTATCCAAGAAATAAATAACAAACTGACAAGCATGGGAGGCAGAATTGACCAAGAAGGAGAAAGAATCTCAGAGCTGGACTACCAAAATATGGATTTTGCCCAACTTATTAAAAATATAGAACAAAAAAATCTTAAGAAGAAAGAAGAAACTCTTCAAACCTACCTCTGATCGGAATACCTGAAGTAGAAAGAGAAGCAGAAAATATGCTGGAGCAAACATTCCATGAGATAATTCAAGAAAACTTCCCTCCTCTGGTCAGAGAGATGACTATATAAGCACAAGAGATTCAAAGAACCCCTGCAAGACATCTCATGAAAAGACCAATCCCTAGAAACATAGTAATTTGCTTACACAAAGTAAATCTAAAAGAAAAAGTCCTAAAGGCTAACAAGGGAAAAAGATGAGACTTCCTACCAGGGGACACTAGTCAGAATTAATGCAGACTTATCTGAAGAAATACTATAGACCAGAAGGAATTGGATCCCAATCTTTAATATTCTCAGAGATAAACAATTTCAAACAAGAATTTCCAATTCTACCAAACAAAGCTTAATCAGCAATGGAGAATTAAAATCCTTTCCAGACAAACAATCCCTAAAAGAATACACTGCTTTGAGATCAGCTCTATAGGAGATGGTTAAAAAGGTGTTGTGCAAAGAAGAAAAAAGAAAAAGAACATATATTTCAAAAGCTCATAAACACAGAAGAATACACAGCGTACCAGCAAAAATGAGAACACACACATATATGAACAAAAAAGCTAAAGGAAAAAAAAACCTTATAAACACATTATGACAGGGACAAACTCTCACATTTCAACAATCAACCTGAATATGAATGGACTAAATGCACCACTGAAAAGATCTAGAATGGAAAATTGGATTTTAAAAAATGACACAACAATTTTATGTCTCCAGGAAACTCATCTCACAATAAAGGACACCCAGGGTCTCAAGTTAGAGGATGGAAAGCAAATTTTCAGGTGAACAGATAACAAAAGAAGACAGGAGTCACGATCTTAATATCAGACAAAGCAATCTTTAAGCTATAACCATTAAAAAGGTATAGAAGGACACTACCTAATGATTAAAGGTTCAATCCATCAACAAGAAATATCTATCCTAAACATATATACACCCAACACAGGAGTACCAGCTTTTATAAAACAGCCACTAAGTAACCTAAAAAAATATACTGACTCTAACACTATTATAGCTGGAGACTTAAATAACTCAAAAACAACCCTAAATAGATCATCGAAGCAAAAAGTCAACACAGGACTCAGAACTTCAACTTGATGCTTGAACAAATAGACTTAGCAGATACCTACAGAACACTCCACCCAACAACCACAGCATATGCATTCTACTTATTGCCACATGGAGCATACTCCAAGTTTGACCACATCCTCAGCCACAAATCAAGCATAAACAAATTTCACAAGATTGAAACACTGCTATGCACCTTCTCAGACCACAGTGTAATAAAAACAAATATCAATACTAACAAAATTCCCCCCAAACCCACAAAGACATGGACCCCAAACAGCATGATGCCAACCAACTCCTGGGTAAACACAGAAGTAAAACAGAAATTAAAAAATTCCTGGAAACAAATGAAAATAAAGAAACATCTTACGAAAACCTGTGGCATGCCATGAAAACAGCACTAAAGGGGAACTTATAGCTCTATGAACACACATCAAGAAAATAGGGAGATCGCAAGTTAACAGCCTGACAAATCACCTAAGGGAGCTAGAAAGGCAGGACCGCCAAAACCCTAAATTTAGCAGAAGAATCCAGAACACCAAAGTAAAAGCCCAAATACAGGACATAGAAAACAAAAATACTGCCGGGCTCGGTGGCTCAGCCTGTAATCCCAACGCTTTGGGAGGCCGAGGTGAGCGGATTGCCTAAGCCCACGGGTTCAAGACCCGCCTGGGCAACTTAGAGAGCCCTCATCTCTACAATAAATCAAAAATTAGCCGGGAGTGGTAGTGCGCACCTGTAGTTCCAGCTACTCGGAAGGCTGAGGTGGAAGGATCGCTGGATCCCAGCAGGCGAGACTGCGGTAGCCGGGAGCGGCCACTGCACTCCAGTCTGAGTGACAGAGTGAGACTCCAACTCAAAAAAAAAAAAAAAGAGAGCAAAAATATCATAGAAAAAAATTAGTGAAACAAAAAGCTGGTTCTTTGAAAGAATAACCAAGATTGATGGACCTCTAGCCAGAATGACCAAGGAAAAGAGGGAAAATGCCCACATAAACAATCAGAAACGCAAAAGATGAAGTCACAACTAACCCTGAAGAAATACAAAAGATTATCAGAGACTTCTATGCACACATGTGCATAGAACAAACTCAATAACCTAAATGGAATGGAGGACTTTCTGACATCACACAATCTCCCAAGGTTGAAACAAGAAGAAATTAAGATCCCAAATAGACCAATAGCAGAAAATTGACTCTGTCCTACTGTCCTAAGAAAACTACCTACAAAAAAAAGAAAAAGCCCTGGACCAGACAGATTTCCAATGGAATTCTACAAAACATACAAGAAGGATCGAATACCAATCCTATTGAAAATATTCCAGACAATCAAGTAAGACAGAACTCTCCCCAAATCATTTTATAAAACTAACATCACACCTATACTCAATAACCACATGATTAAATCATTAGATGAGAAAAAAACTTTCAATAAAATCCAGCATCCCTTTTTATAAAAACCCTTGAACACCTAGGCATACAGGGAACATACCTCAAAATAGTAAGTTCCATCTATGATAAACCCATAGATAACATATTGTTAAATGGACAGAAATTGGAAGCATTTCCCCTGAAAATCAGAACAAGACAAGACTGCCTACTCTCACCTCTCCTGTTCAACATAGTGTTGGAAGTCCTAGCTGTAGCAATAAGACAAGAGAAGAAAATCAGGGTTAGCCAAATAGGAAAAGAAGAATTCAAGTTATCCCTCTTTGCTGATGATATGTTTCTATACCTCAAAAAACCAAAAAAATCTGCCAAAAACCTCCTTGCACTAATAAAAGACTTTGGCAAAGTCTCAGGATACAAAATAAATGTGCAAAAAACAGTAACATTTTTATACACCAACAACAAACAGGCAGAGAACCAAATAAAAGCACAATCCCATGAAAAAAATAGGCACACAAAAAAGAAATACCTTGGAATCTTCCTAATTAGAGAAGTGAACGACCTTTGCAACAAAATACTTCTCAAAGAAATCAAAGATGACACAAACAAATGGAAAAATATTCCATGCTCATGGATAGGAAGAATCCACATTGTTAATATGTCCATCCTATCAAAAGCATTCTACAGATTCAATACAATACCTATTAAATTACCAACATCATTCTTCTTATAGCTGTAAACAATAGAAAAATTCATATGGAAACATAATGAATAGCCAAAACAATCCTTAGCAAAAGAAACAAAGTGAGAGGTATCACACTTCCAGACTTTAAACTTTATTATAAGGCTAAAATAATCAAAACAGCCTAGGATTGATACACGAACAAACATGTAGACCAATGGAACAGGATAGAGATTCTGGTAACAAAACCTCAGTTTCTCAACCAACTTATCTTCAACAAAGCCTCCAACAACAACCACTAGGGAGAGGAGAACCTTTTCAGTAAATGGTGCTGGGAAAACAGGCTGACCATGTGCAGAAGAATGAAACAGGACCCCTACCTATCACCACAAATCAACTCCAAATGGATCAAAGATCTAAATATAAAACCTCAAACGCCTAGAATCTTAGAAAATGCAGGAGGTACTCTTACAGAAATTGGAATAGGCAATCAATTCCTGATCAAATCCCCAAAAGCCCATGCCATAAGAGATAAGATTGATAAGTGGGACCTCATCAAACTGAAAAGCTTTTGCAAAGCAAAAGAAACCATCAAGAGAGCAGGGAGAAAACCCACAGAGTGGGAAAAAATATTTTTCAACTGCATATCTGACAAAGGCCTAACATCCAGGATCTACTAGGAACTCAAATGTGCCAAAAGGAAAAAAAAAACCAAATGGCCCCATTGAAAAGTGGGCAAAAACATGAATAAATACTTCTCAGAAGAAGACATATGAGCAGCCAACAGATACATGAAAAAGTGCTCAGACTCACTAATTATCAGAGAAATGCAAATCAGAACCACATTGAGATCCCACCTAACTCCAGTAAGAACGGCCATCATCAATAAAACAAAAAAACAACAGATGCTGGTAAGGATACAGAGTAAAAGGAACACTTTCTACACTGCTGATGGAAATGCAAACTTGTTAAATCTCTATGGAAAACAGTGTGATGATTCCTAAAAGAACTAGAAATTGACCTTACATATGACCTAGCGATTCCCTTTTTGGGAATATACCCAGAGGAACTTAAATCACTCTACAAAATATACCTGAACACACATGTTTATTGTAGCACTATTCATAACTGCAAAAACATGAAACCAACCACGCTGCCCATCAAAACTGGACTGGATTTTTAAAATGTGGTACATATACATGATAGTATATTACACAACCATAAAGAAGGACGAACATGGACTTTGCAGCAACTTGGGGGTGGATTTAGAGTCTATAATACTCAATGATTTATCACAGAAACAAAGAACTGAGTACCACATGTTTCCTCTCATAAATGGACCCTGAACATTTACCATAATACTATAAGAAAGCAATTGGCAGTAGTAGGATACTGCTGGAGGGGTAGGGGGAACACAACATCAGTAAGGGTACCTGATCTCAAACCAGAAGTGGGGACTAAAGGGAAGCCTAAACTTTACCTGTACAATGATCACTTGTAAACCTAATCCTGAATTGTACCCCATATCTTTAAAATAAATTTTTTTAAAAGTCCAAAGAAAGACTAAAAAAAAATCAGTCAGTCATACATATTATACAGTTTTTGTAATATATATATATATATACGCCAAATAAAGTATCCACTTCATTTGTGTAAGAAACTTTATCCTAGCCAGAAAGCCCAAGCAAGTATTTATTAGAATAGCTCATTTGTTATACATTTTTTAGTACAAGTTGCCAATAGTGCCAAATTTGAAAAGGTATTCTTTCCTATAAAGCTGCTAGAAGATCTAAAGACAGGACCAATGATGAAAAAAATGGGCCTGAAAACTGTGCACACAAACGAGAACAGTGAAAAGCAGATATTGCAAGTTCAGAAAAAGCATAATGACTAAAGAGTAAAAACTGTAGATTAAAGATTATAAGATGGAGAACTCTAAGGAAAAAAATGACTCTGAAAACTAGAGAGTCTTACTGGGTATACACATGTTCCTTAAATTAAAGATTAAAGTATGGCATATCGCATAAGTAAACATATAGATAATAATCAATTCAGTGAATCACTAGTAAATAATAAAGTTGCTGTACAGATAGTAGCCAAAATTAAATGTTAGATTCTCTAGTGAAAATATCTCCAAAAACTTTAGGTTATAATCACTGACTGCTGAAAAATGGATTTTTACAAAAAGGAATAACTGAAAAGTAGATGGAAGGATTTAAGTTAGGCAAAATGCAGGCATGGGGATACAAACTCCATTGGCAATGTATAAACATAATATGTCAAGAAAAACTCATCACAATATGTTTTGTTATTGAAAATGGATATGGTTATATTTTTTAAAGAGAGATTTAATAATGTTTGTCTCTGTAGACAATCCCTTAAAGACTGATTAGTTAACAATCTATGTGCATTACCATAATTAAAAAAAATTAAATATATTCAGGTCTTTTAGTCAGAAATTCCACTGTCAGAAATGTACTCTAGGATTTACTTGAAAAAACACCCACCAACGGTGTTCATCAACTATCATCATTGATAATATCAAACTTGAAATGATACGTACGTCCATGAGTTGTCCATGGTTAAATTTATTAGGATAAGTCTATGTGGTGACAACTGCTTGCTTATGCTTATATGGGAGATAGAAGTACATATGCAGTACTAAGTGAAATATTAAGGTGGATATTTTTATTATATCTCTTGAGTTGTGTAGATAAAATGTGATATTAAAATCTTATTTCTGTTTTCTATGCACAAATTTGGTAAATTGTGTTATGCTCATTTAATGGGATACTGTAAAAGTGAAATGAACTAACTAAAATTATGTGAAAAATATGGATGTCAGAGAAAAAATCAGGGGACTTTGACATAGGATATTTTTGTGATAAAATTGTTTTATTGACATACCTGCAATACCCCTTTGATTTTGCCTAATTAGCCATAGATGTTAGAACTGATCAATGGTTCCATTTCAGCCAGTGGAGTTATATGTAGACATTTGTCCTCCAAATGATTAACTCCAAATGATTAAGCTTTATAATATAAAGATTTCCACTTTTTAGTCTTTCTATAATGGTATTGGTCATTCTATGGCCTTTGCAAATATTTCATCTGTTTTTCCAAAAGCTAACTGGTAGGACTAGCAGTTACATCCAAGGAAACAAACAAATGAGATAGGAAATGTTAAGAATATTAAGGAAGAATTTTTCAAAAGTACTGTTCTTTTTTTTTTGTTTTTTTTTTGAGTTGGGGTCTCCCTCTTTCACCCAGACTGGAGTGTGGTGGCTGCTCCCGGCCACTGCAGCCTCGACCTGCTGGGCTCCAGCGATCCTTCCACCTCAGCCTTCGAAGTAGCTGGAACTACAGGTGCGCGCTACCACGCCCGGCTAATTTTTGATTTATTGTAGAGATGAGGTCTCGCCAAGTTGCCCAGGCGGGTCTCGAACCCGCGGGGTCAGGCAATCCACTCACCTCAGCCTCCAAAAGGCGTGGGATTACAGGCTGAGCCACCAGGCCCGGCTAGTACTGTTCATTTTTAACAAGAGTTTCCAGGACTAGCACTAAAGGAGTTATGGTATAACACTGATATTTTAGCAAAGTGATAAGAAAGAGGCAAGATAACGTGTAAAAGATATTTCCTTTACTTTGATACCTATTTAACTCTTATATCTAGAACTCTCTCTGGGGAGCCCTGACTGGGAAAGAAGTTAGGTTTGAGTGTGTGTTAGGTGGGCACAGAGGAGGCAACAAAACAAGACACATGACATAATAAAAGCAGTTTTATTACTTACAAAAAGAAGAGAGTAACGCATCTTGCAGGATTAATAGGAAGTGAGGGAGCCAGCCAGGACATGTGCTCAATTAGTGGGTAGGAAGCAAGAGAGAGAGAATGTGGGATCTGTGGGCCAAAGCTTTTATTGGGGTCCAGGCATTACCCAAGCATGTATTCTACAGAGATTTTTAATCGGTGGGTTTTACTCAAGCAGGTATGAGTATATGAAGTCATGAAAATGAACAGTGGTCTGTGACACAGGTGTGCGGTCCCAATAGGGTATTGGAAACATGAGAGGTGAGTCAAGTAGGTTGTATCTAGCTGCCTCACCAGGGAGGAGGAGAAGGAGATCACCAAGAGGTGGTTGTTTAAGGCAGACATCTGGATTGCACACAGTGAGGACCTAAAAGGAGATGTAGAACTGGAAACTGCATCAAGGGTAACTGAGTCCTGCTTCTGGTATGAACCCTAATTCCACTATATTCAAAATATATGCTGAAGCAACATAAAATTATAAGGATTAACTATAAGTACATAATTGTCAACTATAAGCACAATTTATATAACGCATCTCTAGAACTTTCTTCATTTTGTATAACTGAAACTTTATTTCTGTTGAACAACAACTTCCCCTTTTCTCCTGTTGTCCTAAAGATTGGCTATTCTGATAGGAATAAACTGGACACAAGTCAAACCAGATTCTCAAGGGAATCTGTCAGTATAAACAATTTTCCTGGGAAAGAGACAACAGGTCACAGGTAGAACACCTGACTGTGAGTATATTTTACAATATTTTACCACTATATACATATGTATAAGAACAGGACTGAGCAGTTTCAAAGAAATAAATGAATCTTCTTAGTATGTGACTTAGACTCTCATAGAACCTATCAATATTTTAAAATAAATATCGGCCGGGTGCGGTGCTCACGCTTGTAATCCCTGCCCCTTAGGAGGCAGAGGCAAGAGGATTGCCTGAGCCCAGGGGATTCGAGACCAGCCTGAACAACTTGGCAAGAACTCTCCTCTATAACAAATCAAAGAAATTACCCGGGCGTGGTGGCGCATGCCTTTAGTTCCAGCTACTTGGAAGACTGAGGCAGAAAGATAACCTGAGCCCAGCAGGTCAAGGCTGTGGTGGCCATGAGTGTACCACTGCACTCCAGCCTGGGCGACAGAGTGAGACTAAGATTCAAAAAGAAAAAAATAAAATAAAAAATAGAATAAATCAGTAAACCCCCCTCCCCCTTAGATTCATAGTAGAATTCGCTACTGAAAATAGCAAAAATATACCAGGACCATTTTACATATGAGTGATATTCACACAGTAGCCAGAAGTGATATTTAACGTAGCCCCACTCAGAGATATCTCTAAAAACTAGTAGAAAAACAAAATCTTCCCAATGAACAGAATATGAAGCATTACATCTGCATAACTCTTTGAAGAAAGAGAGGGACAACAGCAATGGCCTTTATAACAGATCTACGAATTCATGGATGGTGACTAATAGTTTGGTCAAAAGCTTGGGAAGAATTAGAATGGAGAAACAATAGTAAGGGTTCTGAGGTAGAAGTTCTGCAGATATACTTTTCAGTTTTGGCCATAGATCTTGAGGTTACCACCACAAGGCATGAATTCCAGAGAAAGGTCTCAATAAGGTGAACTAGATGGGCTGTCCTGTAGATGTCAGTCTCTTTCTCTTGACCATTCAGAATTTGGTACCATATGAAACTTATGAACAAAGGAGCAATGGAAGCTGGGATGGACATCATACATGATTCCATAGCATAAACTTCATCTCACTAAGGCAAACCTGGCTACTGAAGCTGCTGCATGCTCCATCTGTTAATAGCAAATATCTCCAAAATCTTACTCAATATGGCACCACTCCCTAGAGTCCTAGCCATCTGTAAGGGTAATGCATTGCACCTTCTGCCTTCGATCCTAAAGGATGCATCCTTTTTTTGTCATATAATTAGTTATAATTTCCAAATAACAGACTTTTTTCCACCCTGTAGTTTTCCTGCCAGTATCATAATCCATGGAAATAAAGAAGTTTTATTCAAAATCATGGCATTGATCTTGACATTGAGTATGACCAAGAAATATATTTATAGCAAAGAAAATGCAGCAAGGTCTAATATATATCTGACAATACCTAAGGTATTGGAAGTGCTGTCTCTCTATCTTTTTTTTAAACACAGTCTCACTCTATCACCCAGACTGACATGCAGTGGCACAACCCTCAGACTTCTGGGTTCAAGTGATCCTCCCAAGTAGCTAGGACTACAGTTATGTACCACCACACCCAGCTATTTTGTAAACTGTTTTGTAGAGATGCAGTAGACTTTGTTTCCCAGGCTGGTCTTGAACTCTTGGTCTCAAGTCATCTTTCTGCCTCTGTCTACCATAGTGCTGTGATTACAAGTGTGAGCCCTCATACCTGGCTAGAGGTGTTAACTTATAGAATGCAATATGTACTTTAAATTATTACCTGCTATATAATGCATTTTTAATTTTAGTTTGGATACATGAATCCATAACTCAAGGAGTTAAAAGTGGAAATGGGTTCTCTAACAAGCATGCTTTACTATTTACCTTAGGCAAGTTTGTTTTTTATTAGTAAGTCTGGAGGTAGTTTGGAAGTTGCAATTCTCAAGAACAGAATGATTCCAACAAGAAATTTGGCCATGATTTACTTAGATTGAAAGTTGTGAGTGTTCTGTAGTTATTTTTGAGCTCTTCTGCTTTTGAATTTAATCAGAGATGGCATTACTCTTCTGGCTATTTGGTGATTGATCCAAAATACTAAAGATAAACTAAGTTGTTGAAACATGTTACAAATTTATGTCTAATATCCAGCAGATTACTTGGATATGCCTTAATTCTAATGTCTACTAATAAAAGTCAGTGGAAATCTGTGAGAAATTATTAAGACAGGACCTATCATTATTTCAATTTGGAGTTGATACATTTTGAATTAATCTACCAGTTAAAGAAGCCTATCCGGAGAAGATGCTGTCAGAGGCTAAGGAGCACATAGAATGTTTAGGAAGAAAATAAATTAGATTGCCAACCTCAACCTTTTGGACAGCTCTAAGTGTTGAAAATTTAAGAGATATGTAACAGTACTTTTGAGGATATGGCCTGGTCATTGCTTGTAGGATTGAATTTCCTCATGGGAACAGTTTCACAAATGATTATTAAAGGAGAGCTATTCTCATCTTTTTTTTTTTTTTAATTCAGGTACATAACTTCAGTTACATTGACTAATGTAGATTGTGTCACCCAGAATTTTCTGCCACCTGCAACTGGCTTCTGACATTCAGGCAAAGGAAGAGACCAGTAGAATACCAGAGGGCAGGAGGAGAGCAAGGGCTATTGAGTTGCAACAAGTCTCATGTGACACAGGTGCCTGAGCCTATGCTCCACCCCAAGGATGGCCAGTTCACCTCTCACTGGATCTTAGCCATTTACTGCATTCTAATTGCAGAAAATAATCTGAGAACACAACAAACATAAGCAGCTCTTTTAAAAATGTAATGAAATTGAAGAACTCAAAGCATATCAATAAATCACCTTTTTAAAAAATTAATATTTAACAAATACATTTTCTTTCTTTTGGTGGGAGGGAATCATGGTTTTATTATCAGTTTCAGGCAGGGAATAACAAATACATTTCAATGCCCACAAAAAATTACAAAAATTTGTTTGCATTGTCACTATGCACGTATTCAAGAAACATATGTTCCCATTATGCAATTTAAATGAAAGTAATTTCTTATATATAATATAGAAATGAATTTCAGAATTTTTACTATGTCAATGCATGACATTTATCTCCTTAATTATTTTATTTATTTATTTATTTATTTGAGTTGGAGTCTCACTCTGTCGCCCAGACTGGAGTGCACTGGCACGCTCACCTGCTGGGCTCCGGCGATCCTTCCGTCTCAGTCTTCCAAGTAGCCGAACTACAGGCACTGTGCAAGCTACCACGCCTGCCTAATTTTCTTATTGTAGAGATGAGGTCTCGCCAAGTTGCCCTGGCTGGTTTTTTTTTTTTTTTTTTATAAACAATATTTTTTATTATGATATTGTGGGGTACAGTTAAGGGTTAGGTATACAAATATGCTTCGTTCAGGG
>NW_007256173.1:351117-352363 GCF_000164805.1 Carlito syrichta | reverse complement strand
CCTTCCAAGTAGCCGGAATTACAGGCATGCGCTACCACGCCCGGCTGATTTTTTGATTTATTGTAGAGATGAAGTCTCGCTGCCCAGGTGGGTCTCGAACCCGCGGGCTCCGGCAATCCACTCACCTCAGCCTCCCAAAGGCGCGGGATTACAGGCTGAGCCACCAAGCCCGGCTCATATATCTTTTTTATAGAGTGATTTGAGTTCTTCAGGTTATATTCTCAGTAGGGGGATTGCGGGGTCATATGGGAGGTTGATATTTAGAGCTTTTAGGAATCGCCACACTGCTTTCCACAGAGGTTGCACTAGTTTACACTCCCAGCAACAGTGTAGAAGTGTTCCCTTTTTGCCACTCCCTCTCCAGCAACTGTTATTTTTTGAGTTATTTATAATTGCCATTCTAACTGGAGTTAGGTGGTATCTCAGTGTGGTTTTGATTTGCATCTCCCTGATGATTAGTGAAGTGGAACATTTCTTCATGTGTCTGTTGGCTGCTCAGATGTCTTCCTTTGTGTCTCTTCGTATCTTTTGCCCATTTTATAATGGGATTGTTTGTTTTTTTTCTTTTCAGCACGTTTGAGTTCCTTGTAGATCGAAGATGTTAAACCTTTGTCAGAACTGGAGTTGGCAAATACTTTTTCCCAGTCTGTAGGTTGTCTCCCTGCTCTCTTGATGGTTTCTTTGGCTTTGCAGAAGCTTGTCAGTTTAATGAGGTCCCACTTGTCTATCTTATCTCTTATGACCTGTGGGTTTCAGGTTTTGTTCAGGAATTGGATGCCAGTTCCAATTTCCATGAGGATATTTCCTTCATTTTCTAAGGTTCTTATGGTTTGAGGTTTTACATTTAGGTCTCTGTTCCATTTGGAGTTAATTTTTGTGTGTGGGGATAGATAGGGGTCCTGTTTTAATCTTCTGCATGTGGTCAGCCCATTTTCCATTTACTGAATAGGTTCTCCTCTCCCCAGTGGTAGGTGGTGGAGGCTTTGTCGAAGATGAGTTGGTTGAGAAATTGAGGTTTTGCTTCTGGAATCTCAGTTCTATTCCATTGATCTATATGCCTGTTCCTATACCAATACCTTGATGATTGTAGCTTCATAGTAAAGTTTGAAGTCTGGTAATGTGATACCACCTGCTTTGGTTTTTTTTGCCGAGAATTGTTCTGGCTATTCTTGGTCATTTGTGTTTCCATATGAATTCCTGTGTTGTTTTTTCTAGATCTGAGAAGAATGTTGCTGGCAATTTGATG
>NW_007256173.1:311268-350575 GCF_000164805.1 Carlito syrichta | reverse complement strand
TTTCGGGGGAAATGGTTCCAATTTTTGTCCATTTAGGAGTATGCTGGCTGTGGGTTTCTCATAGATGGCTTTTACTATTTTGAGGTATGTTCCTCATTTGCCTAGATGTTCGAGGGTTTTTTTCAAGAAGTGGTGCTGGATTTTATCAAAAGCTTTTTCTGCATCTAATGATATAATCATGTGGTTTTTGTTTTGTCTGTTGATGTATTTAATTACATTTATGGTTTTACGAATGTTGAACCATCCTGGCCAGTCATAAACCTGCAGACTCAGGCAATCCACTCACCTTGGCCTCCCAAATTACTGGGATTACAGGCTGAGCCACTAAGCTACCTCTTTAATTACATATCAAATACTGAAATTAAGACTTTAATTAGAAATGTCATTGAGTTTGTTAAGGGTAAAAAGTTAAATCCTTAATGTATTTGTTAAATGAAGGAAAAACTGATTCAAATATGAATATTTGCTTTCAATTAGTACTTTGCATTGGTAAATATTTACTATTCCATATTCTTGGTCAGACTGGTATATACTTAGCATAAAAATTAATTGATACATTTAAATTTGTAGAAATAAAAACAGGAAAACAACACAATGATATCAAATTCCAGGTTATTTTTTATTTTTGCTAGAAGATTAAACCTTTGATTTTAAATAGTGATTATAGATTATTAGCATTAGTGATTTAAAGTATAATAAATGACATTTAAGCTTATTATTTGTACTGTTAACTAAACATTTTATTAAATTGGATATCATTACTTTTCTCATACCACACATAATTTCCTGTGGTGGCTCCCTGATTTGTATATTTTGTGAAAATGTGAATTTTACTCTTTTGCATTCCCTACTTTTAACAAATTCTGTTCCCCCTTTGTGTATTCTTCAGGATTCAGCATATTGTTACACAGCAATTAAGGTTAAATATAAAGAAAATATTGGCACTATGAATAGAATATATTTAAAATAATGTAGTGTCCCTGTGCCAGAAAAGTGAAAGGAAGAGGGTACAGCCAGCTGGGAAAAGACAAAGGAAGAATAAAACACACCCACTAGTGATTGATCATGTTGAACTCCAGGCTTTATCTCTAGTCTAAGAAAGAAAAATAGAATATTTGAAAACAGGATAAAGATGTATTTGGAAACAGGATAAAGATGTATTTGCTTATTCAGGACCTTGCCAAACTTAGAAAAATCAATTTTCTCTTTTTCTTGACCTATTCTCTCTTTCTCTTCTTTCTGGTTTTACCAAACTTTTGACAAGAAAACAGGCAACATTTTGTGATGACAAATATCATAGTAGCCACACAGGCCAGCAGAAACCCAATCACATCCAAAGAGTGGTACTGGAACCAGGTGAGGTCATGGGCTGCAACCCGAAGGTGTTTGGCTCCTTTGTGGCGCATGACAAACTCGATCCAGAACACTGCTCGATCCAGGGGCTTTACAGGTTGATCATGGTGAATTCTTGATAATCTAATGGCATTCTCTTTATAACTGGAATGCAGAAACAAACACAATTTAGATAATTTTTGGTTTTGCTTACATTAAAGGCAGGTATGTGATACATGTTATTTGCTATTCAAGTTAAAGACCATAGATGTGTTGAGAAAAAGTGTATTTCTTACATGAACTTTAATGCATAGGACTTTGAGAGTTGTAAAAGAAAGAGTGTGGAAGAAATATATTTTAACACCTCTGGCCAAATTCAGACATAGAAAAAGGTAGAATATGCCAGTTGTAAATGTATAGCATAATTTTTTCAAAAATAATTTTGATACTGTGTGAACTAAGTATTCAAAACTGTTCCAAGACCAAGATGGTACACGAACCAATATAGTGGGATATTATTATTTAAAGCATCTATAATCATGGCCTGTAATGCCTGGCTAGTTTATATGATAGACACAGAAAATTGGTATTCAGCATTGGTGAGTCATTTTACAGTTCTAAGACTTTGGCATTTTGATAATTACTCCTTTACACAAATTTGTATGGTTAAGATGAAAAAAACAGTGTTTCCATCTGCAATGTCAAGATTGAACAAAAATACTTTGGTCATTTAAGAAGTGGCATATCTCACATGGACTTAGAATTTCTAAGGTAAATAGAAACATCTTCCTGGAATGTTTCATCATTTACAAGAGAACACAGTACACTAGATCCAGCAGCAAGGGGTAGTTTAGGTTTCTTTCTATGTGTGTAGTAAAAAAGAATACTATCATAAAGTTATACTGTCGTACAACTAGATTGAACCACAGGTAAGGTCAAAACAGTAATTTCATGTGGTTCATTTTAGGTAAACTGAAGTGTCCAAAAAAACCTATTTCACCATATTAACTTTTTGCTTAAGCTTTTATTTATTGGTATTTAAAATTTGAAGTACATTTGACAAATACATTTGTTCATGGGAATCTAAATAAAAATAAAATATATGTACTGATGAATGAGGTAGGGTTAATTAAGGACCATGCTCATAAATTCATTATTTCATGATTTATAGTACATTAATGTTTTATGGCTGAACTGTTAAATATCATGAATAGTTAAAATTACTTTGATTTATTTAATCAAATGTTTGTTTTTTTTATTAATGACCTTAATGAATAATAGAATGAAGCAAAATTGCATATATATATATCCGGGAACATACACTACACTCATGTGTTCCCGGATAAATTCAGAAATATTGTAAGGTTTAGGGTTAATGTGAAATATGTTTAAGGTATTTACTTAGAAATTTCTAAGAGTATTTATAACTCTGTCTTTTTGCATCAATAGCTTTATAATCAATAATAAAATGCAATGATTTTCTATGCATTAGAGTTAAAAAGATTCACACAACTTACTCTGATATGTAATAAAATGAACCAGATAATCAGCAATTAGCAACCTGGTAATAGTCTAATTGTCTAGACATTGAAGTCAACAAAAGATTATATGAAGCCTTGCTGAAGATACCCTCTACTCAGCTCCTGAATTATGATTACACTGAAAATTATGACTTATACAACATGTCTGTACTAATAAAAGTCAATCGATTGGAATGTAGATAGGAAGCAAAAATGGACAACCAAGGCCAACTCTTTAATTTGAGTCTAAGTGCTTCTTTTCTTTTGGAAATAGATACACTGGTCTCTTTGTGTAAAAACCCTGGCTCCAGGGCTTTAAACAGATGGTTTTAAGCAGACTATTCCCTTAAAAAAAAAAAAAAAACCAGAAACAAAAAACAAAATGTTGCTCCAAATTCCATCTGAGTTTACCGTCTCTACTTCAGAAAAAGTGAATTTCAGCTTTCAGAAAAAGTGAATGATAAGTTGTATCTAATTTTAAAGCTGTAGCTCTGCATAAAAATAATTAAATCTGATATAGTATAAAAACAAGTTTAAGTTTAAGGCACATATACAAATTCAGAGCAAATACTGAGATCATGATGAAGAACATGGTCTGATAACAAATCAAACATAAAATATAAACAAATAAAGACTAAGATTGCAATCAGGCATAATCTAGTAGTCCAAAAAAGAAGAGATTACATAAACTAATAACAATCAGCTTGTAAAGCAAGAGGAGGTGATAAGGAAACAGGTGAGCTATTGAAATAAATAGTTAAAAATAACAATATAAAAAATTAATAAATAAACTAGAAACAGCAAGCAATGTTCATGGCAAAAATAATGAATTTACTAATGTGTGGACTATTTTAGGCTATCTCAATGAATTGAGAATTGTTAAAATTCATTATAACAGTTAGTCAGAAAATAATTGAAAAAGAATACTAGGCAAATTATTTTAACATAGGGCATACTGAAAACTGGTGTTACTGAAGCAAAGTAAAAAATGGAATGAAAAGACATTCTAAGAAATAACAGACAAAAATTAATTTCTATAAAGAAAACCCAATTTCTTAAAAAATCCAAGACTAATAGTATTGCAAGAACATAGTATAATTGAAGAAACAAGTATTAAATTCTGTGTAAGAATGCATTATAATTAAGTTTCTGAATTAAAAATATTAATTTTTTCAGGCTGAAAAGAAAACAAAAAGAGAAACAGACAGGACTTAGAAATCTTACAGCATCATTTACAGCTAGAAGACTATGAGTAATATTTTCACAAGTCTAAAGAAAAAAATGAGAGCTAAGCATATTATTTTCATATAAGAAATATCATCATACTAAAGCAATGAGTAAATATTGATAAACATGATCTCAGAGAATTCAATATCTAAGAGTCTTTATTGAAAGAACATTTCATAATTTGGAATAAATAATCTCTGATTCGACAGGGAACATTCATTACTTTAAAATATAGTAATAAGACTAATAAATGTGAGAAAAATAAATGACATATATATTGATAAGAAAAATTTGCTATATAAGTAACACAGGTGGAGGATGAGATAATTGCCAAAGCCAAAGTTCAACTGTCAGTGTTAAAATTAAAACAGATTAGCAAAGATAAAGACACAAAATTATATGTACATATATCATATTAATTCTTACCCTTGGTGAGATATTTCAGAGAAATAAATGAAAACACAAGGATACATATCTAAAGTTCAATACAGTTTATAATTATATTTCTTTCTTTCAGCTAAATCAGATAATATTATATTTAAATTTTATTTTAAAATGTACACATAGTACCAGTCAATATTGATAAAATCATTCACTACATGTTTTCTCTCTATATGTATACATATACTAATTAATCGTATATACTCCTTGTTAATAAGTTATTTCTAAATTATTGATATTAGCTACATTATGAATTCCATTTTATACTTATTGAATGGTTTATAATACTTAAATGCTTAATTTATAAAATTAAGCAAATTATCCCATCAACATGAGAAATTATACAGTCATAGCATTATTTATTGTGAAGAAATATTGAAAGACTATTTGAAGTCTTAGTTTTTATTGTTTTTCCAATTTCAAGAAATCACTTCAGGAGATTCACAAATGAGATTAATAATTTTATTTTATTTTATTTTATTTTATTTATTTATTTTTTGAGTTGGAGTCTCACTCTGTCACCCAGACTGGAGTGCAATGGCTGCTCCTGGCCACCGCAGCCTTGACCTGCTGGGCTCCAGCGATCCTTCTGCCTTAGCCTTCCAAGTGGCTGGAACTACAGGCGTGCGCTACCACACCCGGCTAATTTTTTGATGTATTGTAGAGATGAGGTCTCACCAAGTTGCCCAGGCGGGTCTCGAACCTGCGGGCTCAGGCAGTCCACTCACCTCGGCCTCCCAAATTGCTGGGATTACAGGTTGAGCCACCGACCCCCCCTGAGATGAATAATTTTATATTGGTCAGTATTTTGGTTATTATTTGAAAATAAACCCATTGCAAAGGGATGAAACATTGGACATTTTCTGGTATGATGGATAATATAATCAATGTTAGGTAAGACTTTAAAAGCCATAGTACTTACGAAGGTTCATAAATGACTGTTCTCAAAGCACTGAGCAAATCTGCACTTGTCATTGTGTTCATGTTCACATCCACAGCTGCTCCTTTGGCCTTCATGTGAACGATGTTGTCTGGCTGATCTGCAAACATGGGAACTCCCACCATAGGAACCCCATGATAAATTGCTTCATAGATCCCATTGGTTCCACCATGAGTGATAAAAGCTTTGGTTTTGGGATGACCTAATTTGGTAATAGAATAAGAAGTGGATGTGGATTTCATTATAACATATTAGAATTGCAGAGACAAACGAGAAAAATAAATACAGTTTAACTCGCTAAACAAGGCTACATTATCTACAAAAGCTGAGCTTATGGGACATTCCTATCTCAGAAAACTGTGATCCCAGGAAAAACAGGAATTAACCTCCTCTGCATATTCTGAGACCACATTACTGAGGAGGTATTTTTTGTGTGTGTATGAACCAGAGGAAGCAATGAGTCTATAAAATTAATGGCCAATTGTTTAATTATGTCTCCTTTAAAATTGGGCACCAAATGTGAAAATTTTTAATTATTATAAAAGTCCTGAGTGATGGAGAATTAAATTCTTCCCATACATACAATTCCTAAGAGATTATGTGGTTTCCAGATCAGCTCTACAGGAGACACGTAAAAAGATATTAAGCACAGAAGAAAGAAAAAAAGAATGACCATACACTTCCCAAGAGAATAGGAGAACACAGAAACAACAGAGAATGCATTGCAACTGCAAGCTTGAAAACACACACGTACATCAACACAAAAGTTAAAAGAAAACAAACAAAGAAAAAAAATTTTTTTTTTTTTTTTTTGAGTTGGAGTCTCACTCTGTTGCCCAGACTGGAGTGCTGTGGCCACTCCCGGCCACCGCAGCCTCGACCTGCTGGGCTCCGGCGATCCTTCCGCCTCAGCCTTCCAAGTAGCTGGAACTACAGACAAGCGCTACCACACCCAGCTAATTTTTTGATTTATTGTAGAGATGAGGTCTAGCTGCCCAGGCAGGTCTCGAACCCGCGGGCTCAGGCAATCCACTCACCTCAGCCTCCCAAAGGTGCGGGATTACAGGCTGAGCCACTGAGCCCGGCTTAACAAAGAAAAATTTTATAAGAACCTCATGATGGGGATAAATAATCACATTTTAATAATCAACCTGAACACAAACGGACTAAAACACCAATGAAAAGACACAGAATGGCACACTGGATTTAAAAATGACTCAATAATTTGATGCACCCAGGAAACTCATCTCAACTGTAAATCAAACATAACAAATCACCTAAGGGAGCTAGAAAGACAAGACCATCAAAGTCCTAACTTTAGTAGAAGAATCCATATCAACAAAGTAAAAGCCCATACTAGACAAAAATCTGTAAATCAAACTGTAAATCAAACATAACAAATCACCTAAAGGAGCTAGAAAGACAAGACCATCAAAGTCCTAACTTTAGTAGAAGAATCCATATCAACAAAGTAAAAGCCCATACTAGACAAAAATATCATAGAAAAAAATCAACAAAACAAAAAGCTGGTTCTTTGAAAGAATAAACAAGATTGATGGATCCCTAGCCAGAATGACCAAGAAAAAGCCCAAATTAACACAATCAGAAATGCAAAAGGTCAAATCATAACTACCCCAAACAAATGCAAAAGATTATCAGAGATTACTTTGCATGCCTGTATGAAAACAAGCTCAAAAACCTAAATGAAATGGAGGACTTTGTGATATCACACATCCTCCCAAGGTTGAAACAAGAAGACACCGAGACACTAAATAGACCAATAACAACCCAGAAAATTGAATCCATCATAAGAAAACTACTAACTGGACCAGACAGTTTGCAGTGGAATTCTATAAAACATTCAAGGAGAAACTGATACCAATTCTACTGAAAGCATTCCAGGCAATTGAGAAAGATAGAATTCTCCTCAAATCATTTTACAAAGTTAACATCACACTGAAACCCAAACTGGGTAAAGATTCAAAAAAAAAAGAGAACTACAGGACAAATCCCTAATGAACACAGATGCAAAAATTCTCAACAAGATTCTAACAAATTGAATCAAACAATGCATTTCAAAAATCATCTATTATGACCATGTAGGCTTCATCCCCAGGATACAGGGCTGATTCAACATCCACAAGATCATAAATGTAATTAAATACATCAACATTTAAAAACAATAATTATGTGATTATATCATTCAATGCAGAAAAAGCTTTTGATAAAATTCAGCATCCCTTTTGATTAAAAACCCTAGAACACCTACGCATATCACTAAATGGACAGAAATTGAAAGCATTTCCCTTAAAAACAGGAATAAAGCAAGGCTGCCCACTCCACTCCTCCTGTTCAACATTGTGTTGGAAGTCCTAGCTAGAACAACTAGAGAAGAAAAGGAAATCAGAGATATCCAAATAGGAAAAGAGAAAGTTGTTATCTCTCTTTGCTGACAATATGATCCTATACTTCAAAAATCCAAAATAATCTGTCAAAAACTTCTTTGCACTAAAAAGGGCTTTGGAAAAGTCTCCGGGTACAAAATAAAAGTGCAAAGGACGGTTGCACTCTTATACACCAACAAAAAACAGGCAGAGAACCAAATAAAAAGCACAATCCCATTCACAATAGCCACACACACAAAAAAAGAAATCCCCTGGCATCTTCCCAACCAGAGAAGTGAAATATCTTTAAAATGAAAACCACAAAACACTACTCAAAGAAATCCAAGAAGACACAAACAAATGGAAAAATATTCCATGCTCATGGATAAAAAAGAATCAACATTGTTATGATGTCCATCCTACCAAAGACAATCTACAGATTCAATGCAATACCCATTAAGTTACCATCATTCTTCTCCAATCTGGTAATGACAATACAGAAATTCATATGGAAACATAAACGACCACGAATAGTCAAAACAATCCTCAGCAAAAGAAACAAATCAGAAGTTATCACACTTCCAGACTTTAAACTTTACTTTAAGGCTACAGTAATCAAAACAGCCTGGTATTGGTACAAGAACAGGCACACAGACCAATGGAACAGGATAGAGATTCCATAAGCAATTTCTCAACCAACTCATCTTCAACAAAACCAGCAATAACCACTGGGGAGAGAAGAACCTATTCAGTAAATGGTACTGGGAAAACTGGCTGACCACATGGAGAAGACTGAAACAAGACCCCTACTTATCACCATACACAAAAATCATCCGTAAATGGATCAAAGACCTAAACATAAAACCTCAACCTATAAGAATCTTGGAAAATGCAGGAGCCACCCTTACAGAAATCAGAGTAAGCAACAATTCCTGATCAAAACCCCAGATGTTCATGACATAAGAGATAAGCTACGCAAGTGGTACCTCATTATACTGAACCCGCTTCTGCAAAGAAAAAGAAATCATCAAGAGAGCAGGGAGACAGCCCACAGAATAGAAAAAATATTTGCCAATGGTATATCTAACAAAGGCCTAACATTCAGGATCTGCAAGGGACTCAAACGTGCTGAAAGGAAAGAAAATAACCCATTAAAAAGTGGCAAAAGACATGAATAGACACTTTTCAAATAAAGAGATACATGCAGCCAACAGATACATGAAAAAGTGCTCAGCCTCACTAATCATCAGAGAAATGCAAATCAAAACCACATTGAGAGACCACCTAACCCTGGTAAGAATGGCCATCATTAATAAAACAAACAGTTGCTGACAAGGATGGGGAGAAAAGAGAAATTTTCTACACTGTTGATGCATACTATTTCAGCCTCTATGGAAAACAGTGTGGTGATTTCTAAAAGAACTAGAAATTGACCTTCCATTTGACCCAGCAATATCCCAACTGGGAATATACATGGAGGAGCTGAAAGCATTCTACAAAAAAGATGCCTGCACACGTGTTTATTGCAGCACTATTCACAATAGCAGAAACATGAAACCAACCATGCTGCCATCAAAACTGGATTGGATTTTTTAAAATGTGGTATATATGCAAGATGGAATATTATGCAGCCATATAGAAGAACAAACATATGGACTTTTCAGAAACTTGGATAGATTTAGAGCCTGTAATATTCAGTGATCTATCACAGAAACAAAGAACAGAGTACCACATGTTCTCACTCTTTAGTAGATCCTTAAGATTTACCATAATAAACTGGGCTCGGTGGCTCAGCCTATGATCCCACGCTTTTGGGAGGCTGAGGTGAGTGGATTGCCTGAGCCCGCGGCTTCAAGACCTGCCTGGGCAACTTGGCGAGACCTCATCTCTACAATAAATCAAAAAATTAGCCGGGCGGGGTAGCGCGCGCCTGTAGTGGCAGATACTTGGAAGGCTGAAGCCGAAGGATCGCCGGAGCCCAGCAGGTCGAGGCTGTGGTGGCCGGGAGTGGCCACTGCACTCCAGTCTGGGCGACAGAGTGAGACTCCAACTCAAAAAAAAAGATTTACCATAATGCTATAAGAAAGGAATTGGCAAGAGCAGGATACTGCCAGGGTTGGGGGGTGTGGGGGACACAACATCAATAAGGCTACCTGATCTCAAACCAGACAAAGTGGAGACCAAAGGAAGACTGAAACTTTACCTGTATGATGTCCACTTGTATAACTAATACTGAATTGTATCACACATCTTTGAGATAAAATATAAATAACTTTCTTAAAAATTTACTGAACATGCTTTTTGCTAAACAGTTAATTAACTTGCCTATTGCCCACCTGTACAGTTTTTCTTCCCCCAATAGTCTTACCAAGAAGATCATTCTGGGGTATCCAATCATAGAGCCGAGTATTATTTCCCAATGTGACTGGCTTTTTTCCCTTGTATCTCCATATAACCTGTGGAAGTCAATATCTTAATTTTACAAGTAAAAACACACAATGAGGACATTTTGTAGCTGCAGAATTATTTAGAAAACACATAGCCACTCTACTTAGGTGTTAGTTGAGAAAGGGTTACGTAAGTAATAGTTTACACACATTAGGACATTTTAGATGTACCCTTTTGTAAAGGCTGTATTACTAGTCTATTAAGTATAGTACTATTATTTAATGTTTATCACTTAAAAAGCTTTTAGAAGTGAGACTGTAAGTGAAGAAATATAAAATAAACAGGACTAGTTTAATCAATCAGAATATGGGGGTTGAAAAAAAGTGTTATGTATGTTAACCAATATGTAAATATAAAGAGTCCTAGGATTTTCATAGGAATGTAAATAGAGTGGAAATATAGAAGTGCAGTGATAAAAATTAAGGTTAATTGAATATCGTAAATCAGAAAATGTACATTGTTTGACAATAATATTATAAATTTAATTGTTTTCAGCTGAAGAATATTCAATTTAGAAACAATAACTGAATCTAGGCTTCTACTTCTAAAGCAACCACACTTTGATAGAGTCATAAAGAAAAAGATCTAAACACTTGAAGGATGTGTTTGAGCATAATTTCTCTCTGCTCTGTATATAGATGCTCTCATTTCCTGGACCACGGAGCTAACATACTTCAAAACTTTTGGGAGTACTCAGAGCAGAATAAAATATTTCAATTTTAAAATATGTCAAGTAATAGATCAGTGGGGGCTCAATGTTTGCATAACTATTCCATTAAAAATGAATGGCTACAAAAAATTATGTGTTTTTACAGTAAATTCAGGGCTCAATAGGCAAATGATTTAATGTGTTTATATGCACTATTTTAATGTCTTACAATTTTTTAATTAAAGCTGGTGCCATGATATTCAGTGTATAATGAGTTTCACCTTTCATCTAAAAAAAACTATTATTAGCCTCACTCTCTCTCCAATAAGTAAAAAGCTGCCTACCAGGATGAGGTTGTACTGACCTTCTGTGGAATCTGGGCAAGGGCTAAGGCAATCAGATTAGCCTTTTCTTCTGTAAGGTTTTTGACCATTGATCCCAGAGAAAACACCACAACACCATTGTCACCTGAGCTCTGGACAAACTCTTCCATTTCCTGCAAACAAAACATTCTTTCTGTTACAAAGGAGCAACATCATAAGATAAAAAATGTTTACTTCCACTTTTAAGTAGGTAAAATTAAGAGAAGTATCTGAGTAATTGCCAGACCGGTCTATCTTAAAACATGTAGAACCATCTAGTCTCTTTAATAAAAAACACATTTCTGAAAATTATGGCTTAAAAATATAGTAGTAATTTTTTAGCATGAAACCAAAGTCGTTATAGAAATGAACAAAATAAACTGGATGTGATGGCACAGGCCTGAAATCTCAGCACTTTGGGAGGCGGAGGCAAGAGGATTGCCAGAGCCCAGGGGCTCAAGATCAGTCTGGGCAATTTGGTGAGCCCTCATCTCTACAAGAAATTAGCCAGAAGTGATGGCATGCTCCTGTAGTTCTGGCTACTTGGAAAGCTTAGGTGGAAGGATCGCCATGGCTGTGGTGACCGTGAGCATGCTACTGCACTCCAGCCTGGGCGACAGAGTGTGACTGCAACTCAGAGGAGGAAGAGGAGGAAGAGGAGGAGGAGGCAAAATATAAGGGGCAACACTTCTCACAGTAGCTGAAATTGCTACTCCCAAGGCTTGATTTGACTAACTGAGTTGTTTGTAAACTCACAAAAATATTTTTTGGAAGGAAGTCCAAGATTGGGTCCTGAACTAGTCTTTAAAAATCATTAGCAGCCGGGCTCGGTGGCTCAGCCTGTAATCCCGTGCTTTGGGAGGCTGAGGTGAGTGGATTGCCTGAGCCCGCGGGTTCGAGACCCACCTGGGCAACTTGGCGAGACTTAATCTCTACAATAAATCAAAAAAATTAGCCAGGCGTGGTAGCGCGCGCCTGTAGTTCCAGCTACTTGGAAGGCTGAGGCGGAGGATCGCCGGAGCCCAGCAGTCGAGGCTGCGGTGGCCGGGAGCGGCCACTGCACTCCAGTCTGGGTGACAGAGTAAGACTACAACTCAAAAAAAAAAAAAAAAATCATTAACTTGTCAGATATATCCAATAAATTATTGATAAATTTATCTACCTTTTCCTGTTAGACAAGCATTTAAGATAATTTCCTCAAGTTTATGTGTTCCCTGCTTAATAGGTAGGGCTAAGAAGAAATTTATTAGAAATGTAATATTATACAGCCACATATTAGGAAAAGGTAACACAGTTAATCTCCAGCATAATTATGACATTTATGAGACAGTGCTTCTCTGCCTTCCTGATGTATCAACTTGCACATGAATGTACCATTAGCTGCAGGCCCTTAATTTGGATCTTAAAGTAGAGATAAAACATAAATTCTTCTGAAAATAAAATCCCCTGGGTAATTACTTACAGTTTGTAAATTAAGTACTGCAAAGTCTGTGACTGCAGCCTTCCCAAAACAATCTATATGAATTTCACTTTCTAGACATGTGCACTGCATTTCCTGTGCAACTATTGGTGATTACCCCCAAATCACTGTATTTATCAGTTTATAACTAGTGAGATTATTAGGGGCGGATGATATCTTAAGTGAAAATAGACTGCTATTTTTAGCTAAGTTAATGTCAGGGGAATATCTCTGAAGTCTCAGACATTGTTGTTTTACCATTTTGATTAATCTTCCAAACAGCTTGAGTAAAACAACACACGCACGAATTTACACACTTACTATACTAACATGAATTTTTTATTTGACTGTCTCTCATTGCTTTTATAGTCTGTATATCCAGTTACTTGCATCATTTTTTCATTAGAGACATAATCTAATGTTGGTATTCATAATCACATTAATAAACAAGTTTAATTTGGAATGGAATAATTTCTCCTTATTCTGAAAAATATCTGAGTAGTTTTTGTAAAAGTGTGTGTATGGAGAAGTATGAAAACTAAGGGTGGGAAGATAAATATAACATTGTGGCACAGTTTCTTATCTAATGAGCCATGGATGTATTATGTCCCTTTCTGCATTTTTTTAGACATTTGTACATTATATCCTGTAATTAAACTCAATGGAGTGCAATTATAGCCATAATTTAACTTGTAAGAAAATTCTGAAATACAATTTTTAGAATTCTGAAATAAAATAAAATTTTAAACCTAAGTATGCTCTTACCCTACCCAGAAATCTAGAACTCTTCTGAGAGCATCATTTGACCTGAAAATTTCTAAACAGATATCTGTCTATGAACCAAATAAGAAATTGTCTTTCTCTTCACTCCCTATTGATACTTAAATACATTGTTCTTACCATATTTGTCTATTACTCTCTTTTGCTTCTCAATATTTTTTCTGTCTAGCATGTCTGTTGTTCCACATTTATTCTTTGAAAACTTTGGAATGTGGTATACAATTTTTTTAACACCATAATAACCTGACATCATGCTCATAAAGAACCAATATAGCATCGGGATCTCTGTTTTATGATAACTGCTTTATACTGATGTCTGGGAATCTATTTCTAATCCTCTCTGCTGAGATTGAGACCTTGTACTACCAAAATTATTTCTAGAAATTACCTGAAAGTCCTCTAACTCCTTCAAGTAAATAGGTCAAAAACTAAACTCATTGTCAACACAAAGGAATTATCTCACCAATTGTTTTCTGTGACAGTAAAAGTCACCACTATACAATAAATTCCCAAGATTAAAATTTAGGAGCTCTACTTTAACCTGTATCTTCCATCAACACTGACTTCCAATTACTCACCAAATTCTGTTAAATTTTCTCAATAGTTCTCATGAAGAACTGTTCTTCAAAATATTTGGTAAATGTTCCTGTTCATAGTCCTATCAGATTTTTTTAAGACTATGGCAGTCTTCTTAGTGATTTCCATTGTCTGGCTTTCTGTTTCTCCAGACCTGTATTCACACTATAGACATACTGATATTTGTAACACGCCATTTGAATCATTTTATTCTACAGCTTAAGACTCAATGTAAACTACAAAAGACTTAATATTACTAATAGAAGACCTCTATGCCGAGGAAAATCAAGTTAGTGGCTAACTGAAGACATCCAACAGCATTTATCTATTAAGGAGAATATAAACTTTATAGAAAATCTGGTATTTTAATCTAAGGTGTATAAAATTATTCACTGTCATAAACTTACCTTTGGTAAAGGTTGGGCAGGTTTGCAGTGCAATCCTCCAACAAATTCAAAATTAGGTAAGTATGGACGAGGAAATTCAAAATCCCAATATGTTCGAATTAGCCAAATTTCAGCTTTCCCCATAATCTCACATAATGTAGTGGGTCTTCCTGGAGAAAATGAAGAAAGTTGGATGGAGGGAATTGGCATACATGTCTACTGAGGAAAAAAGAAGTACCAGTAATTTCTTTATAAGCTATTAAAAATTTTAAATTAGGTCCTCTAGAACACATTATGACTACATGTTAAGATAAAGGTAAAAATTACAGAAACAGGAAGGAAATAAGGAGGAAAGGAGGGAAAAGAAGGAGGGGAGAAGGTAAGAAAGGAAGGGAAGAAGGGAGGGAAGAAGGGAGAAGAGAAAATGTTTAGCTAGGGAAAGAAAAGTGATATATAAATATTTTACAACAATAAATTAGTGGTAGCACAAATTTAGCTACAACTCCAACAACTGATAAATTTAATACTCATTTTCTCTCTCCAAATAAATGACAGATTATAAATTAACTCAAACATGTCATCACCAATTCACCTCTCAATGGTATTTCAGTTTCCAGTCCAAAATATATATCCATCTCAGTTTACTATAGTTTCTAGTTCACACATATTGCTGAAGGATCCCATCAACTTCAGGCCATTCTTTCTTCCTGAGTCAAATTTCTCACATTTCATCGCCATTATTTTCTTAGTAAGAATCTCCTGAGTAATTCACAATCATTCCAATCCCCTTAGGGATGCAAAATACACATGTACGTACCACCGATATTGCACTTACTTTAGTGCTACTTTAAATGATGTTTCATGGAAGGAGCAGGTGCTAAGTATTAATTAACGTGAAGTCAACAATTTCTACACAGAAAACATATGGTGACGAAGAAAAGGAAAAACCAGGTAAAATCCTTCATTATTAAGAATTCTAATCAAAATCAGTGATCATATACATCCCAGGGTGGAGAATAATCCTTTTTCAGAGTCATCACTTAGTAGTATAGTATTTCAATATATGTATATGGTTTAGAGGCTAAAGCATTCATCTAATAATTAAGAAGCATTGCCTGAAAACATTCAACTTTAAATGACCGGGATTGGATAAGAATCCCACCATACATCTTCTATATTAATGTGTTTAAAGACCCTTGCTGCCCTATTCAAAATATGCTATATCCTGCCTTGATTACTAAATCCCTAGGTGAATTTGATGTGCCAGAATTTTAGATTATATTTTAAGAAAGTCATAAACCTAAAGAATTCACTAAAATTCTATATTAAATGCAGTGATAAACAGTGACAAACATAAGGCTGATGAAAAGCAAAAAAAAAAAAAGAAAGAAACTGAAGAAATGTATACAAAACTTAGCAAGCAATTTCATGAGACATTTTAAATATTGTATCGAGGAATTATAAATAAAAAATACTGAATTAAGATTCACCATCAAATATTTTCTTATTTACATAAATCATCATAAGCAAAGTGAATAATTACATGTAATATACAATTTATAAATAGATAATACAATTTGAGTTGCCAAGTGATGTTATTGATTGAAACTATTATTTTAAAACTACATAATGAGTCTAAAGAGATCGTTTTTATTAAAAATTATTAGGCTGGGCATGGTGGCTCATGCCTGAAATCCCAGCACTTTGAGAGATCGAGGTGGGAGGATTGCTTGGGCCCAGCTTGAGACCAGCCTGGGCAATATAGTGAGTCCTCATCTCTTTAACAAATGAAAAAAAAAAAAAAAAAAAGCCAGGCATGCCTATAGCCCCAGGTATGCAGAAATTTGACGCGAAAGCGTCACCTGAGCCCAGGAGGAGAGGCTGTGGTGAGCCTTGTGCCTGCCTCTGCACTCCAGTCTGGGCAACAGAGTGAGACTCCAGCTCAAGAAAAATAAATAAATAAAAATAAAATGTAGCTTGAATTGATGGCCAATGCCATACTGTAACTGAAGCAGACAGGAGGGAAATTTGATGGGCGGGAGTTACTAATCTCTTAGAGGTAAGTCATGCTAGCTAGGTTGATATCTGCAGACAGCTTTATATTAAATTATTCCCAATGGCATGTGACAAAATTAATATGTATGATTTCTGCATCACTTTTTTTTTTTTTTAGGTAAGATACATTCTCTTTTTTTCCTCTCTAACCTTAGGCTAGTTTATAGGTAAATTTACTCAACTATATAGACAACATCACAAGGATTCAAGTGCAATAAGACAATTTTTTGATAACTTCATGAGCAGAATTTACTTTCTTCCCATGGGTAGTTACATGGGAGAAAAATAAACTTCTTTGCATTTATAATGCAATATTTTATTTGTTTCTATTTATATTGCAGCTGATAGTATACAGTCAATTGCTTCACTCTAGGTGAGAAATGTAGATAATTTGAACCAGAATAATGACAATTGATAATATAAATTTGGCAAATTCTACACGTATTTTGAGGGTAAACCAGAGAAGTAGAATATTTCTTGACATACTGATTATGTACTGTAAAAAAAAAAAGTTGGGTGTATAATACCCCAATTATTTTTTTCTTAAGTCACTGGAAAGACAGTTTCCATTAAATAAAACAAAGTAGATTTCCAGAAGAACATATTTGGTATAGGGTAAGAGAAGGAACACAGACTAAATAAGAAAATTTTGAAATACATCTAAACACCTAAATAAAGTTATAGAGAAGGCAATTAATTGGACTTACAAGTGGAGAAGCTACCCTAAAAATATACATTTTGGAGTCATCAACATATAAATAATAATTAAATTCATTTAATTTGATGATTGTTAAAAGATTGTATTTATATTGAGCACATTAAAAGTTTGTACTACTAAAATCTAACAAAAGCCAACAAAAAAGACTTTGTACTATTAAACAATATAGTAAAGTTATTGGTTAGCTTCAGGAGTTGTTTTTTGATATGCTGGAAGATTAAGCACTAAAATAATAGATTTAAATGTTTAACAACCTTACAAGTAGAAGGAAAAATTCAAAAAGAGAGAAAACTAGTCCTAAAATTCCTAAAAAATAAACAACAAATGAAGAGAAATGGAGGGAATTTTTAATTATTTTTTTTTTTCCATTTTAAAGATGTGGGATACAATTCAGGTTAGGTATACAAATGTTCATTATGCAGGTATCCTTGTTGATGAGGTGTGCCCCCCTTCCCCAGCAGATTCCCACTACTCCCTTTCTTATAGTATTGTTCTTATAGCTGGAAAAACTGGCTGATCATATGCAGTAGATTGAAACAGAACCCCAACATATCACCATACACAAAAATTAACTGTAAATGGATCAAAGATCTAAACGTAAAACCTCAAACTACAAGAATCTTAGAAAACACAGGAGACACCCTCATGGAAATTGGAACTGGCAACCAATTCCTAATCAAAGCCCCAAGTGTCCATACCATAAGAGATAAAATAGACGAGTGGGACTTTATCAACTGATAAGATTCTGCAAAGCAAAAGAAACCGACAAGAGAGTGGGGAGACAGCCCACAGAATGTGAAAAAATATTTGCCAACTGTGTATCTGGCAAAGACCTAACATCTAGAATCTACAGGGAACTCAATCGCACCAAAAGGAAAAAAAGAAAACAGCCATATTAAAAAGTGGGCAAAACATCAAAAGAGGACTGGATAAAAAAATATGGTACATATATATGATAGAATATTACACAGCCATAAAGAAGAACAAAATCATGAACTTCACAGTCACCTGGATGGACTTAGAGTCTATAATACTGAGTGGTCTTTCACAGAAACAAATAACTGAGTATCACATGTTCTCACTCATAAGTGGACCTTGAACAATTTTCATAATATGATAAGCAAAGGATTGATGGTCATGGGAAACTGCTGGGAGGGAGACGGGGAAGCGGGATTGGCAGTACTGCGAATCTGCCTGTGGAAGGCGGGGCACACCTCATCAACAAGGGTACCTGCATAATGAACATTTGTATACCTAACTCTGAATTCTGTATACCCCACATCTTTAAAATAAAAAAATTAAAAGGGAAAAAAATAAAATAAAAAGTGGGGGAAAGACATGAATAGACACTTCTCAAAAGAAGATATATGTATGGGCAGCTATCAGACACATGAAAAAGTGCTCAGCCTCACTTATCATCAGAGAAAAGCAAATCAGAACCACATTGAGATACCACCAAACCCCAGTAAGAATGGCCATCATTAATAAAACAAACAACAGATGCTGGTGAGGATGCAGAGAAAAAGGAATGCTTCTACACTGCTGGTGGAAATGCAAACTAATGCAACCTCTTTGGAAGACAGTGTAGCGATTTCTGAAAGAACTACAAATTGACCTTCCATATGACCCAGCAAATCCCCTATTGGGAATATACCCAGAGGAACTCAAATCATTCTACCAAAAAGATGCCTGCACACGCATGTTTGTTACAGCTCTATTCACAATAGCAAAAACATAGAACCAACCATGCTGCACATCGAAGCTGGACTGAATAAAAAAATGTGGAGCATATACACATTGGAATATTATGCAGCCATAAAGAAGGACAAAATATGGACTTTGCAGCAAATTTGATAGATTTAGGTTCTACCATACTTAGTGATCTATCACAGAAACAAAGAACAGAGTATCATAGGTTCTCACTCATAGTGGACCTTGAAAACGAATTATAAAGTTGAAAATGCATAAGACAGTTGTAAAAATTTTAAAAACCAGTTAACCAAATAAATATAATCAATAAAAAAATTCCAGGTTAAAGGCAGAGACCTCACATTAGAAAATTTAAAAATCATTTATATACATGTCAAAATATTAGTATAATGTTGTTTAATTTCCAAGTAATAGAATAAAAAATGAGAAATCCAAACAAAACTTAAAGATCATTCAGTTATAAAATACAATAAAAATAGAAAAAATACTGAAAAATAGAAAATTCAAGGAAAGATGTTAGAAATGAAATATAGCAGTTTTTTGTTGTTGTTTTGTTTTGTTTTTTGAGTGGATGTCTCACCCTGTCATCCAGGCTTGAGGACAGTGGCATGCTCCCAGCCACCGCAGCCTCAACCTGCTGGGCTCAGGCAATCCTTCTGTCTCAACCTTCCAAGTAGCTGAAACTACAGGTACATGCCAACATACCTGGCTAATTATTTGATTTATTATAGAGATGAGGTCTAGCCAAGTTGCCCAGGCTGGTCTCAAACCTGTGGGCTCTCTTATGGCCTGTGGGTTTCAGGTTTTGTTCAGGAACTGGATGCCAATTCCAATTTCCATGAGGGTATGTCCTTCATTTTCTAAGGTTCTTATGGTTTGAGATTTTACATGTATGTCTCTGATCCATTTAAAGTTAATTTTTGTGTATGGGGATGGATAGGGGTCCTGTTTCAATCTTCTGCATGTGGTCAGCCAGTATTCCCAGCACCATTTACTGAATAGGATCTCCTCTTCCCAGTGGTAGGTGGTGGAGGCTTTGTCGAAGATGAGTTGGTTGAGAAATTGGAATCTCAATTCTATTCCATTGATCCATATGCCTGTTCCTGTACCAATACCAAGCTGTTTTGATGATTGTAGTTTTATAGTAAAGTTTGAAGTCTGGTAATGTGATACCACCTGCTGTGTTTTTTTTTTTTTTTTTTGCTGAGGATTGTTCTGGCTATTCTTGGTCTTTTGTGTTTCCATATGAATTCCTGTGTTGTTTTTTTCTAGGTCTGAGAAGAATGTTGCTGGTAATTTGATGGGTATTGCATTAAATCTGTAGATTGCCTTAGGTAAGATAGACATCTTCACAATGTTGATTCTTCCAATCCATGAGCATGGGATATTTTTCCACTTGTTTGTGTCATTTTTGATTTCTTTGTGCAATGTTTTATAGTTTCATTGTAAAGGTCTTTCACATTTCTGGTTAGGAAGACGCCAAGGTATTTCATTTTTTTGTGTGGCTATTGTGAATGGAATCGTGTTTTTTATTTGGGTTTCTGCTTGTTTATTACTGGTGTAAAAAATGTGATTGTCTTTTGCATATTTATTTTATATCCTGAGACTTTGACAAGTGGGACCTCATTAAACTGACAAGCTTCTGCAAAGCCAAAGAAACCATCAAGAGAGTAGGGAGACAGCCTACAGGCTGGGGAAAAGTATTTGCCAACTCCAGGCCTGACAAAGGCTTTACATCTTGGATCTACAAGGAACTCAAACATGCTGGAAAAAAAAACCAAACAACCCCATTATAAAATGGGCAAAAGATATGAACAGACACTTCTCAAAGGAAGACACCCGAGTAGCCAACAGACACATGAAGAAATGTTAAGCCTCACTAATCATCAGGGAGATGCAAATCAAAACCACACTGAGATACCACCTAACTCCAGTCAGAATGGCAATTATCAATAACTCAAGAAATAACAGTTGCTGGAGAGGGTGTGGTGGAAAGGGAACACTTCTACACTGTTGGTAGGAGTGCAAACTAGTGCAACCTCTGTGAAAAACAGTATGGTGATTCCTAAAAGTTCTAAATATTGACCTCCCATATGACCCCACAATTCCCCTACTGGGAATATGCCCTGAAGAACTCAAATCACTCTATAGAAAAGATAACTGCACGCGTATGTTTATTGCAGCACTGTTCACAATAGCAAGAACCTAGAGGCAACCATGCTGCCCATCAAAAGAGGACTAGATTTTAAAAATGTGGTACATATACACGATGGAATACTATGCAGCAATAGAAAAGAACAAAATCATGAATTTCACAGCAACCTGGATGGAACTAGAGTCTACAATACTGAGTGACCTCTCACAGAAACAAAGATCTGAGTATCACATGTTCTCACTCATATAGTAGACCTTGAACATCCAACGTAATACTATAAGAAAATGACTGACAGTGGTGGAAAACTATGGCGGGGAGGGGAAGGGAGATGGGATTAATGGTCATCAATATCTGTCTGGGGACAGGGAGACACCTCTTATCAATAAGGGTGCCTGAACGAAGCATATTTGTATACCTAACCCTTAACTGTACCCCACAATATCATAATAAAAAATTGATTAAAAAAATAAAATAAAATAAAAAAAACCTGTGGGCTCAGGCAATCCTCTCACCCTGGCCTCCCAAAGTGCTGGGATTATAGGCGTGAACCATTGTGCCTGGCCAATATAGCAGTTTTAAAAGCAAATACACATAGATAAAAATGTTTTGTTACAAATCAGAAAAAGAGTAGATTAAAAATATTTAACTATATTTGGATCAAAAGGAAACCACACCTAAACCATTAAGATACATTAAAATGTAAAGTAAATTAACAGAAAAATGTAATGTATATATACTTGACAAATAATGCAGATATACTCATATAAATATTTTTAAAATTTGCTTATACTTAAGCATTGTTATAAGTAAAAGGTCACTGATAAATAATTTATAAAAATTAATTTACCACAAAGTTATAATAGCTCTACTTTTGAATACGCCTAATACATTAAACTCAATAATGCAAACACTGTAAGTAAAATTTAAAATTCTACCATAATTGGGATATATTTTATGACAGATTGTTCAGAAACTGATATATATCACAAACATAATACATCTGTAGCATATAAAAGTTGTGATCAACAAAGTCTAGAGCTTGATCTAATGTCCACTTTAAATCCAAAAAATTAGAGACTATACATTTTTAAAGCACATGTATGATCATTTCTGAAAACAAGGCACATATTTAGTCTTTATACTAGTCTTAATAAACTCCAAGGAATTCTATTATACAAACCATAATTCTGATCACTTGACAAAAAATTGAAATTAAAAAATAATAATAATTGACAAATTCAGTGCTGTTAGACTGATTATATGAATAGTCTCAACTTTTTATATCACCATCCATGTTCTAATTGTTAAATAGTGCTTGATCATTTCTTCTTTATCTCTTGGACAACGTCCTTGCCATGAGAACATCTCATGCTAATCTGGTGAATGTATGTGAGATATATGAAAAGAGCCAAGGTTATCTGGACTCTCAAACATGTGAGAAAATCCAAGCAAAACAAGCAGAACCACTTACCCAACACAGTTGAATCTATGAACTAATTGTCATAAGAAGTACCCTGCAGAAACATATGCTTACAGACAATAATAAATGATGGCTATTTTATGTCACTGAGTTTTAGAGTGTTTTATTGCAATGCTATATTTTCACAGCTAACTCATATGCTGTCTTATACTCAGAAACTGAAAACACTTGAAAATTTTTTTTGGCAAAGAATTAAGTCAGAACTCAGAAAACACATAGAACAAAAAACCTAAAATATTGTTGAATAAAATAAGAATACAGCAATTATAGGAACTTACATACATTTATAGCTTTTACTAATTAATGAAAACATAAAATTGTGTTATCTCTTTGATACAAGTCTGAAATTATCTGGTAGGAGAAAAATATATAGATTATATCCTATTGATACAATTGCTCTTATAGAACAGAAAACATATAAGGAATGTTTGGTTCACAGCATTATACAAAAAACTATAAATAGCCAATTGTCAATTGACAGAATGTCATGATATAGTCACATAATGGAACACTGTCTATAAATCTTGGGGAAAAAATAAAAAGGAAATACATGATTGTATTTCCAAGCTAATGTTGAGCATAAGCAACACATCTGCCCAAGTAATAGACATATAAAATTTTACAAATGAATATTAAAACTAAAGTCAGGCTGATTCGTGGTTTCCATTTGAAAAAGGATAGTTCTAAGATATTAGAAGAAATATATTTCTTTTTTTTTGAGTTGGAGTCTCACTCTGTTGCCCAGACTGGAGTGCAGTGGCCGCTCCCAGTCACCGCAGCCTCGACCTGCTGGGCTCCGGCGATCCTTCCGCCTCAGTCTTCCAAGTAGCTGGAACTACAGGCGTGCGCTACCACACCCGGCTGATTTTTTGATTTATTGTAGAGATGAGGTCTCGCCAAGTTGCCCAGGTGGGTCTCAAACCCGCGGGCTCAGGCAATCCACTCACCTCAGCCTCCCAAAGCCTGTAATCGCTGAGCCACCAAGCCCAGCTAGAAATATATTTCTTAATTTGGTTATGCAACACATAGAAATTCATTTTATTATTTCTTTCAACTGTGCAACTACATTTTATACAATTTTTGTTAACATATTTTCTAAAATCTGTAAACATGCACAATATTTTAAATGACATATAAACTATTTTTAAGTGTACAAAACTAGCTCAAGATTTATAAGTCAATTTTGGGTTGTTCCAATTCTGCTATTACCAAGTGTGTGTGTGTGTGTGTGTGTGTGTGTGTGTGTGTGTGTGTGTGTGTGTGTGTGTATGTGTGTGTGTGTGTTTTGAGTCTGAGTTTCATTCTGTCAACCAGGCTGGAGTGCAGTGGCATGCCCACAGTCACTGCAGCCTTGACCTGCAGGGCTCAGGTTATCCTTCCACCTCAACCTTCCAAGTAGCTGGAACTACAGGTGTGAGCCACCATGTCAGTTAATTTTTTTTTTGTTTTATTAATTGTAGAGATGAGGTCTCACCACATTGCCCAGGCTAGTCTTCAATCCGTGGGCTCAAGCAATCCTCTTGCTTCTGCCTTCCAAAGTGCTTTGATTACAAGTGTGAGCTACCTTGTCTAGCACAAAAAAAATTTGCATTGAATGTATTGTACTTATATCTTTGGCATAATGCACTCTAAAGTTGTTGAGCCATCCAGTGTTTATTCTCAGACCTTTTCCGGGATTGGATGGCAGTTATTCCATTTTCTATTAGGCTGTTTATCTTCTTGATCGGTAGCTTTTACAGCATATTGGGCAATTTAAGCCTTCTTCTTGTGATATGCATTACAAACATTTTTTCAGTTGACTTATGAACTTACAAACTTTTAATTTATCTGACACTCAAAAACTTTAAACTTATGAATTTTAAACTATCAATTATTTATTATAGAATGCATGTTATATACTGAATATTGCTCCCCCACAATTTGTATGCTGAAGCCTGACTATATTTAGAAATAAGGCCTTTAGTGATTAAGTTTAAATGAGTTCAAGGATGGGGCCCTAGTTCAACATCAACGGTGTCCTTCCAAGAGAAATAGACACAAACAATGCACACAAGCAGAGAAAAGGCCATGTGAGAACACAGGAAGATGGTCATTTGCTAGCCCAAAAGAGAAATCTCAAGAGAAACCAGACCTTGATCTTGGGCTTCTATCCTTCAAAACCGTAAAATAATAAATTTTTGTTGTTTAAGCCACCCACTCCATGTTGTTCAGTTATAGTAGCCCTAGCAAACTAATTTGGGAGTTTGCATTTAAAAATTAGAAAGCAAAATGATTCTTTAGCAGAAAGGCAAGTCATCAAAAATAGGTAAAATAAATATTATCCGTGAAATAGAAAAATCAATCTTATAATCCTTTAAAATAAAAACTCTTGTAGAGCAGTATACTTAATTTTTCAGATTTCTGTGTGACACTCCTCAAAGTATAAAGCATCCTAGAAACCTTTTAATATGACCAGCTCTGATGAAACAGTTCACAATTTATGAATCATAAAAGTATTCTAGTCCAACAAGAGAATGGTATAAATTTGAGAGTAATAACCTGTGATTCTCAAATATTTGTAAAGCAAAATTCAGGCAAAGTATAGTATATACCAAACGTAATCTCTTTCTTAATATTGTTCACGTTTCAGGTTATTACTGGCATCAAGTAAGAAGATTATCTTCCTCTTATAACAGAAATTATTGCACTCTTCTACCAAGAAAAGATCAAACCTTCTCATATACAAGAATTCAGTGTACCAGATATATTTGAGATATCCTATATTTGACAAAAAATAAATCTCTCATTGAATTGATATTTATTTTTATGTTTTTATTAGTTTGTTTTGATAATGATTAAGTATCAAAGCAGTTTGATGACTCCAAACAGTAACTATGACAAGTGATTTATTGTCTTCTCTCCCCAATTTATTATTGATAAAGCAGTTCATTTTTACTATTTATAGTGTTTTATGAGTAAATCAAAGTTTTAAGAACATATTTCTTTCATTTTCTTAGACTTTTCTTAAACTTCCTAAGAGTCTTTGTTAACTAGCTTAGTATGAATGCAGAATCTCTTACCTAATGCTTCACTATAAAACAGAACCCAAGCCATTGCCCTGCTAAACTATGGCCAGGCAATGTTTTCTTAAGCTTTGGTTCCCTCCCCTACCTCTTTCTCTCTCTCTCTTTCTAATTTAGTTTTTAAATAACCTATATTTTTTAAAAAAATAGAACTCAAAACTGAAGAATGTAGATGCCAAAGAAAAAGAGAGTTATTTATTTTTTTACCCTTTCCATAAAGGTTATTCTGCCTGTTATACTACTCATGACATATAGAAAGGTGGAACTGGAAGTTTCCCATAGTTTCCCATAATATCGCTAATGAAGAACCTCAGTGTGTACTAAAAAGGGGTTGCAAGCAACTCAGCCACCAGTCCTCCCCAGGGCACCATGAGGTCTACAAACACTACATTGTAGTTGGTTTCCTACAACTTTTGCATGAGTGTTTCATTATAGACTCCACTGTCACACAGAAATTAAAAAATTCCACTTACTTGAAGAAGGAATTCTTGAAGTTTTATCACTGATTACTAGGGTTACAATTTTGGTCAGACATTAACATTCTGAAATGTCACTTGTATTTGTAAAGCTCTCTCTGTCATAAGGCATAGAAAACACTTCAAAGTTCAGTGTAGAAGGTATATTGTAGTCAATAAGGAAAATGTGTGAAGAAGTCAACAAGTCACTTCATGGCCCTCCCACTGAGTTTCTCCAGAATAATCTTTAGATTGAGCCAGTGGCACATGTCATAAAACCACACCAGGACCTTCTCCCAGAATCCACAGCAAGTCCAGTCAAGCTGCAGCAGCAGAATTACCGAAGCCCACTTCTCAGAAACCATGATGGCAGCTCCCTTACACACTCATTGGCAAAGGTTGAGTGTTCGCTGGGCACAAAACTGAAGTGGCATATAGCTAAAGGAATAATTAAATATTCATTCTAGAGATCAGAAAGAAAATGTGTATGACAAAAGAAAGAAAATGTGCATGGCAACATTGTTAATGTTGTTGACTGGACACAGCACTGTATGATATTTGTTCAGAAGGAGATAGAAAATATTTAAATATTTGGGAGAGTTCTAGTATTCTAGAATTCTAAGAATTCTGTTTTCAGCATATTAAAATAGAGGAAAATTTCTTGCCCACATGTGGCAATGTACATCAGACATGTGAACTAACTTCTGTGACTAGACATGTGAATGCATGCTGACATCTTTGAAAGTTCACAGCTTGAAGGTTTGTATGTAATGAACTTACTATATAATGGACTTTGGAGATTCAGAGAAAAGAGGGTAGGGGGATGAGGAATAAAAATATACCTATTGGCTACAATGTGCACTATAGGAATGATGTGTATGTTTATAGCACAGACTTCTTCACAATTCATCCATTTAGCCAAAATTCAAAATTCACTTGTACCCCTAAACTTATTAAAATATAAGTAAATAAATAAAATTTTAAATGATACCTCCCACTTGAGATACTCATTCACATAAGCTGGACTTCCAAGATCTACCCTCATATTTACAAATACATTCCATTTTTGACAGTTTACAACAAGGAAATTAATTGCCTGTGTTATCTTGACCCTCTGAGAGAATTAGTAACACAATCAGCCTTCTCGTGGAGTTCCATTTCATATTTAAGTTAGAAAAGCCTCTTGGAAGTAACTTTGACCATAGCTTCAAAGGCCTCCCACAAAAAAAAAATCAAAAGCTTAATAAGCAGCTCCTATTTACCAGCAAAGAGAAATTCATGGCTGAGAACCAGTAAAAGCAGCAGAGACCAGAAATATTAACGTAATATTTTCAAATATTAGTATTATTTAAAATGAAATATAAAATTATGTACTATATTGTGTTTAAAGGTATGAAAGCAAAACCTGAAGATATAAGCAAGGGACAAGAAATTAAAAAGAATAATCATGAAAATTTTTCTAAGAACCAAACAGAATTAAAAAAAAAAAATTCAGCAAATGAAATCTACAAACCAACTGAAAGATTAAAGAGTAAGATACAACTATACAAAGAAATATTTACTGACTCAGAAGAGAAATCTGAAACTATTATTTAGAATTAAGTTCTGAGAGAAAAAACATGATATAGGAATTATGATAGAATGTTTAAGAGATGTAGAAAATAGACTAAGATGTCTCTGAATCTAGTTGCTGGTTTGCCTACCCAGTGCCGCTAGCTCAACTCTTTTTCCACAAAGCTTTCCTCCTTTTCAGGCAACCAAACTGCACAACTAACCCCCACACTTACATTCTTTTAAGCAAATCTCCTAACTATTTTTGACTTTTTAATAAGTTTAGACTTATACAAAGTTGCAATTGAAATATGGAGATTTCTTATAACTTGCAATGATTATTTGTATAGTGTTTTCTTAATGATAATTCTCTATTTCTATTATTCATTGTACACTTATTCATTGGAATTCTAGTTTACAAGATTGCAAATTATGAGTAAACATAAGATTAGTATGATTTGTATAGTCTCGAGTTTTCTCCCAACAAGATACTTACTAATTCTAAAGGAGGGAAATAAAAAAGTAAAAATAACCTCATCTCCACAGTAAATCACAAAAACTAGCTAGGCATGGTGGTGTGCATCTGTAGTTCCAGCTACTTGGAAGGCTGAATTTCAGCGGAAGGATCGCCTAAGCCCAGTAAGACGAGGCTGCCGTGGCCATGAGCGTGCAGCTGCACTCCAGCCTGGGCGACAAGTGTGAGACTCCAACTCAAAAAGAAAAAAGAAAAGTAAAAATACCTGACAAACATAACCTTAACTAAATGACCAAAATTAATGTCATTAGTAATTACCTATCTATATCATGTGCCTTCTGATACACCACACTGAACAGGACAAAAGATCACTTATGTGGTATTTTTACCAAAGATGTACTATTTCATTCTAATCATGAGAAAAATACCAAAAAAATGGAGAAATGTTCTAAAAAATAAATGACCAACAATCTTTATTAATAAAAGCCAGTGGGAATTGTCACAAATTTAAAGAAAGTAAGGAGGACAAGTAAATGCAATGAGGGAACCTGGATTGTATATTGAGACAGATATATGAAACCCATGTAGACATGGATTATCAAGGGGGTAGGCTATTCCTAGAAACCACCACATGTATGTTTTGCTGTTGACAAGCTCATATCTTTGTTGGTAAGTATCATGGGGTTGTGCGTCTCTTGCCGTTCGGTAGGCAGATTTAATCACAAAAAACAATGTTCCCAGAGCAGTAAGTGCAAGCTTTATCTTTTAAAAAAGATTCCTGTATTATATTCACTTAAGTCCCATTGGCCAAAGCAAGATAAATAACCAAAACTAGAATCAATGCAGGATATGACTGGATACAGGTATAAATATAGGAAAAGCAGAAAAATTCATAATAATAAACAACTATTAAAATAACCATATAAAGAGAGAATATATAAATAAGTCACTTTAAAAACCTACTTCCCAAACTCTAAGAAAATATATTTGGTAATTTAAATAAGGGTAGCTAACATTGTATTTTGAATCTGTATCTTCTACCTGTCTGTCTATCTATTCTATCTATTCTATGTAACAATAATCAAAATTGATACAAGTAGAAAAAAAAGATTCAAAATTTTAGACAATTGAGAGAGACTCCCCTGCAATGAATTCTCCAGCTCAAAATAGTTCATGGAAAATTGTACCTAACCTAAAATATCAGATAATAATATAGCTTTTAAAGTATTATATACATAGAAAAAGAAGGAAACTTCAGTATTATTTTCATAAAGTGTCTATGATATAGTTTTCAAAAACCTTTTAAAAATTGCACAAAAGGGACTATTCTTCATTCTACTACTTTTTAATCATATATTAACAAAAAGATATTTAGCAAGATATTATTAATATACATACAAATGATTATAAAAATCCTACAGGAATAATTTAATAACAATAGCATACTCATAAAATTTATCTGTTAATAGACTTAATTAGAAAATTATATAATTGTTGCTATTTAGTGACTAGCTACTATGTGCAGATCCATATTGGGTAATGTTGTATATATAATATTTAATGTACTGCAGAGGATTTTAATTTTCACATCAATGAGAAGAAAATGCAACCTCCTCAAGAATGTTACTACTCCTAACCCAAGATGACAGCATTAGCAAATGAAATTTGAGCACAATTTTCTGAAAAAGTGTTTTACATCATTTCCGAAACCTTTTACTTTCTTTGGTTTCTGACTCAGAAACTGAAAAACTTTCCATTTTTAAGAAACACAATCTGCCCTTTCACTATGTGAGACATAATGAGAAGGGGCCATCTGTGAACCAGGAAGCAAGCCCTCATCAAATCTGCTAGCACCTTAAACTTGGACTTCCCAATCTCCAGCACTATGGCTGACTAGGGAAGTCAGATGCCAGTTACCCTCAGAAAGAAGATCAAAGTTACAAATGAATGGTCGAGTTCAAATGAAAAGCTAAGGGAAAAGAGCCAGGACCTATAGTAGAGTTCATGGGAAGAAGCTGAGGAGGAGGAGAAACAGCCAGAATCTGTCAGAGCTTGACCTTCAAGGAACGTGAGCACTCAAAGAAAGAGTAGGCTTGAGTACTTCATTGCTCCCTTCACTCCTGTGACAAACTGCAGATTGTCAACTTGTCAATGGGTCCCGCTGCCTTCACAACCTTGAGTGATGCTGTCAGTGACAGAGTTAACAAATGGAATTTGAACACAATTTTCAGAAAAAGAGTTTGATATCCTTTCCAAAACCCTTCACTGTCTTTGTTTTCTGACTCAGACTGAATAACTTCCATTTTTAAGAATCACAATCTCCCAGGTTCAGAGGACCAGGTGGCCAGCTCAAGCCTATGTGTCTTGCACTACCTTCAGGCCCAAATTGAGATGCTGGGAACCATATTGGTTGTGTACTGATTGAGCCACTGCCTACCCAGTTACCTAAACCCTTGTGTTGCTGCATTACCAGATCCCCTGCAAACATAACCCAGAACCTGCTCTGACTTTGTCAACCACAGGGAACCAGCAGGTCCCTGGGAAGTTGCAGGTTCTTCAGTAATGTATCTTAGCCTGGGCTGCCGCAAAGCAGGGAAGAGCACAACCCAACAAAGCACCCCTTGTAATAATGAAAACATGGACAAGGTGCCAGTTGCTAAAGAGGGCAGTAATGGTGGCCAGGAATGGACATGGAGAAGGGGTCATCTCCCACTTCCCCTGTCCACTGTTGCAGAGGCAGCAAAGGTTTTCCCCACTGGGGACTGGCATAAGTGCACTAGCCTTTACAGGCTTTTCATGGTGGCTGCAATCCTGTTGAAAGTGAGCTCACACTGCCTGAATGTGAAAAAGACTGGGGCCCATTTCCCCCTCCCTACACAGAGTGGCAAAATATGACATTTTGTTGCCACCAGGGAAGCATTCCCATGGACCTCAGTTGTACTGCAGTTGGGAGCAAGAGGACAATGTCTATATGAACTCAAGCTCACAAGCCCTGTGACTACACTCATGCCTGCCTGTGGCAAGTTGGTGCAGCACCCCTACCCCCAAGACCTAAGCGCATTCCAAAACAATCAGGGTGTCATGGCATCCACTCTTCAGACTATCCAAGGGTGAGCCAACTCTTACTCTTAAGTGCCATCTACTGGACTGAAGACTAAACTGCAACCCCCTCCCCCCCCAAAAAAAACTGCTGTCAGACACAGTGCTAGTGTAGGAGATAGGCTTTCTAAGATCTCTATGCTCCCAGGCCCACAGAGGATAGTGTGTCAGCTCATACACCAATGCATTACTAGAATAAGCAGCATTTGAGAGATTCATCTCACAAAAACTATCTATAACCAAGGGAACTATACAAAGCCTTGCTCCCCTGAAACCACTCAGAAACTAAGCCAAACTATCATATATAATGTATGCCACAGTCACATCTCCAAGGAGAAAAACAGTTTAAAAAAATAAGAAATTTCCATTCAGATGAGAACAAATTCAAAAATAAGTGAGGACTCTTCCAAAAAAAAAAAAATCCATCTAAGAATTCTGGCAATACATAAAGATGGAGGGTTTGGTTTTGTTTTGAGTCAGGGTCTCACTCTGTTACCCAGGATGGGGGTGCAGTGGCATGATCATGGTTCACCACAGCCTCGACCTCCTGTTCATAGGCTATCCTTCTGCCTCAGCCTCTCAAGTAGCTGCGACTTCAAGTGGGCACCACCATGCTTGACTAATTTTTTATTTTTTGTGGATACAAGTTCTTGCTATGTTGCCCAGGCTGTTCTTGAACTTCTGAGCTCAAGCACCCTGGTTTCCCAAAGTACTGGGATTACAAGCATGAGCCACTGTGCCTAGCCAAGACAGTGTTTTAACACCTCTTAAGGACTGCACTTATTTTATAGCAATTGATCTTAACCAAAATGAAAATTCTGAAATGACAAAGAATTCAAAATATATGGATTATTGGAAAGCTCAAAGAGATTGAAGAGTAGGTTGAAAATCAACATCACAAAACAGAAAAACAATTTATGTTATGAAAGATGAAATAGCTATTTAATTTTTAAAACTTCTGGAAATAAAAACATTAATAGAGAAATATCAAAACATCATAATATTGATACATTTGAAAGCTTTAACAATAGCCTAACCCATACAGAAGGAATAACTTCAGAGCTGAAGACTGATCTTTTGAATTAGCCCAGTCAAACAAATATAATGAAAATAGAATTAAAGTCTTAGAGAAATATGGAATTATGCAAAGCAACCAAATTAATGCTTTATAGAGATCTGGAGGGAAAAAAAGGGAAAATAACCACTTTGCAAAACATACTTAAGGAAATAATTCAAGAAATTTTTCCTGGTCTTGGTACAGAGGTATGCATGTAAACAAAAGAAATTCATAGAATACCTGTGAGATACAAGATGCAGAAGGCATAACCATCAGACTATCACAGTCACTACTGAGGAAACAATCTTAAAGGCAGCTAGAATGAAGGCTCAAACCACACATAAGGAAAATTTCATCAGACTAACAGCAGACTTCTCGGTAGAACCCTTACAATTCAGAAGATACTGGGGATGTAGTTTTAGCTTTCTTAAAGAAAAAAAATGCTAGCCAACAATTTTACATTCTACCAAAATAAGCTCCTTAAATGAGGAAGAAATAAAGTTCTTTCGAGACAAGCAAATGTTAAGAGAATCCATCAGCACAAGACTGGCCCTACAAGAAATGCTCAGAGGACTTCTAAACATGGCAGCAAAAAGACAGTGTTGTTACCATAGAAAAAGCATGTAAGAAAGTTCACAGATTATATAAAACAATTACACAATTGAAAATACAAAGCAACTAGCCAACAACAATATGACAGGAACAAAAACTCACATATTAATACTAACCTAGAATGCAAATGGTCTAAATTTTCCATTAAAAGACACAGATTGGCAAATTAAATAAAAAATAAAAGTCAACCATCTGCTGCTTACAAGAGTCCTAGCTCACAATGGAAGACATCTACAGGATCAAAGTAAAGAGGTGGAAAGAGATATGTCACACAAATGGGAAAAAAAAGAGCAGAAGCAGCTATTCTTATATCAGATAACACAGACTTTAAACCAAAAGAATTGAAAAAGACAACAAAAGGGCATTGTATAATGATAAAACGTTCAAGTCAACAAGAAAATTTAACTATCCTAAATATATATGCACCCAATACCAAAATGCCCAGACTTATAAAACAAATGCTACTATACCTAAGAAAAGAGATAGACAGCCATACAATAATAGTGGGAGACCTCAACACCCCCTGACACCACTAGACAGATCACTGAGGCAGAAAACTAAGAAAGAACTCTGGGCTTCAACTAAGACTCTTGACCAAATGGGCCTAACAGACATCTACAGAATTTTCTACCCAATAACCACAGAATATACATTTTTTTCATCTATGCATGGAGTATTCTCTAAAACTGACCATATTCTAGGTAAAGCAAGTCTCAATCAATTTTTTAAAATGAAATTATATTAAGTATCTTCTTGAACAAGAGTAAAATAATAAAAGAAATTGATACTAAGAGGAACTCTCAAAATCACACAAAGACTCTAAGCTATTTATGAATGACTTTTGCATAAACAATGATATTAAGGTAGAAATGTACAAATTGAAACAAATGCAAGTAGAGGCACAACATACCAGAATACTGGGATAGCAAAAGAAATGTTAATAGGAACGTTTAGAGGCCTACATAAAAAGATAGAAAAATCTCAAATTAACAGTCTAATGTTTCACCTCAAGAAGCTAGAAGAATAAAAGCAAACCAGCAGAAGAAAAGAAATAACAAATATTAGAGCAGAACTAAATAAAACTGAGATCAAAAATTATGCAAAAGATTAACAAAATGAAAAGTTGGTTTTATGAAAGAATAAACATAATTAATAAACCACTGGCTAGATTAACCCAGAAAAAAAAGAAGATCCGATAAACACAATTAGAAACAATAAAGATAACATTACAACTGATACTACAAAATACGTAAGATTATTAGAGACACCTATGAACATCTCTATGTAGAAAAATTAGAAAGTTTAGAGAAAATGGACAAATTTCTGGTAACATATAACCTTCAAAGATTGAGCCAAGAACAAGTAGAAATCAAAAACAAACCAAAGAAGAACTGGTATCAAGTTTACTGAAATCATTTCAAAAAATAGAGGAGGAATAGTTCTTCCCTAACTCATTCTATGAAACCAGCATCATCCTGACACCAAAATCTGGCATAGACACAACAATAAATGAAAACTATGATCTCATATAGCTGGTGAGTACAGATGCAAATATTCTTTTAAAATGCTAGCAAAAGATCTAACCACAAATTAAAAAAAATAATTGTCACAATCAAGTGGGTTTTACTACTGAGACACAAGGGTGGTTCAATAAGTGGAAATTAAAAAATGGAACTCAGTACAAAAGCATTTAATAAAATCCAAAATTTCTTAATGAAAAAAATCCTTAAGAAAATAGGCACCGAAAGAACATATTTCAAAATAATAAAAGCCATTATGACAAATCCACAGCCAGTGTCATACTTACTAAGGATATTTTGAAACAGTTCCTAGCAACTAGAACAAGACAAGGTATCTATCTACTTTCACCATGATATTCAACATAATACTAGAAGTTCTATCCAGAGCAATTAGGCAGGAAATAAAAGGCATCCAAATTGGCAAGAAGGAAGTCAAATTTTCCCTGTTCATTGATGACATGATCTATACTTTGAAAGCTCTAAATATTCCTTCAAAAGTCTTGATAAAACAACTTCAGTAAAATTTTGGGATATAGAATTTGCACATAAATATTAGTTACATTCCTATAAGCCAACAATGTTCAAACTGAGAACCAAATTAAAAACTCAGTTTTACTTACAATAACTACATAAAAAATAAAATACCTAAGAATAAATTTAGCCAAGGACATGGGAAACTCTAGAAAACAAAAAAACACTTACAAAAAAAATTATAGATGATACAAATAAATGGAATATCATCCCATGGTCTTGAATTGGAGGAATCAATATCATTAGAATGATTATACTTCCCAAAGAAATCTATAGGTTCAACAATAAATTTATCAAATTAGCAATATAATTTTTCACAGAATTAGAATAATAATTCTAAAATTCATAGGAAAACAAAAACAGAGTCCAAACAGTTACAGCAATCCTAAGTAAAAAGTACAACGCTGGAATCATCACATTACCTCACTTTAAGCTATTCTTGAGGGCTATAGAACTAAAACAGCATGGTCCTGGCACAAAAATAGGCACATAGATCAACTGAACAAAATAATGATCTCAGAAACAAAGTCACTGACATTTGAGGATGTTAACAAAAATACACAATGGAGAAAAGGCACACTGTTCAATAAATAGTTCTAGAAAAGCTGGCTGGCTATATGCAGAATGACAAAACTGGATTCTTATCCTTGGTCATAATATAAAAATTAAAGATGAATTAAAGACTTAAATATAGGACCTGAAACTATAAAAATTCTGAAAAAGCTAGGAAAACTCTTATGGACATAGGCCTAAGCAAAGAATTTATGACTAAGACTTCAAAAGGAAATACAGCAACATCAACAATAGAATAATGGGACATAATTAAATTAAAAAGCTTCTGCAGAGCAAAAGAAACAATTTTCAGAGTAGAATGGGAGACTATATTTGCAAACTATGCACTTAACAAAGAACTAATATCCAGACTCTATAGAAACTCTATAAGAAAAAAAATAACTTTATTAAAAAGTGGGCAAAGAAAATAACAGACACTTTTCAGAGAAGGATATAAAAGTGACCAACAAATATGTGAGAAAATGCTCAATATCACTAATCATCAGATAAATGTAAATTAAAACTACAATCAAATATCATCTCATACCAGTCAGCATAGCTATTATTAAATAGTCAAAAAATAACAGATGTTGGCAAGGAGGCAGATAAAAGAAAATACACATTAATGGTGAGAATGCAAATTAGTCAAATCTCTGTGAAAGATAGTACAGAGATTTTAGTACAAAGAAATAAAAATAGAACTACCATTTGACCCAGCAATCTACTACTGGGTGTCTACCCAAAGAAAAGGAATTGTTTTATTAAGAAAAGACGTGTACTTATATGTTTATCATAGCACTATTTACAATAGCAAAGTCATGGAATCAACCTGTGTCCATCACTGGTCGACTGGATAAAGAAAATGAGGTGTATATATGTACACCATGAAATACCATTCAGCTCTAAGAAAGAATGAAATCATGCTCTTTGCAGCAACATGGATGAGGCTGGAGGTGATTATCCGTTCTCACTTATAAGTGGGACCTAAACAGTGGGTATACATGGACATAAAAATAGAAATAATAAAAACTATAAGGACTTTAAAAGGAGGGAAGATGAAAGTGGCACGAGAACTGAAAAATTATTAATTGGGTACAGTATACACTACAGTACATATTTGGGTGATGGGTTCACAAGAAACCTGAACCTCACCATTACTCAATATACCCATGTAACAAATCTGCCCATTACTCAATATACCCATGTAACATGTACCCCTGAATCTAAAATAAAATAAAATAACAAACATAGAAACACTATTTATTTTTTGTTTTATGTATTTCTTGGCATGTGTACAAATTACATACAGAGAATGTACATAAACTGCTTTTGAAAGACAGTCTACCTGGGAAATAGTCATGCAAATGACATCTTAGGCAATAGTTTTGAGTCATGCAAAGTTCGAAATTAAAATTAAAACATAGCAAACATTTAAAGAGGAAAGCAACATTGAATAAGGGGAAGTAAAAAATGTTTGAAAGGGATGAAGAGATGTTTGTTAAGGGGTAAAAAATATACTTAGAAGGAATAAGTTCTAGTATGTAAGAGTACAGTAGAAAAATTATAGTTAATAATTTGTTGTATATTTCAAAATACTAGAATAGAAGAAATGTAATGTTACCAACACAAATAAAATATAAATGTTTAAGGTGATAAATATTCCAGTTACCCTGATGTGATCGTCACACATTGTATCCATGTATCAAAATATTACATATACCCACCAACTATGTACAACTATTGTATATCAATCAAAAGGTACAAAAAAGTTTGAAGATATCAGTCAGCTTGATTATTCTTTGGCAAATTGTTTTGTGTCATCTGATTTTTTTTTTTTTTTTTTTGAGTTGGAGTTTCACTCTGTCACCCAGGCTGGAGTGCAGTGGCATGCTCACAGCCACCACAGCCTCAACCTGCTGGGCTTGGGCAACCAACCCTTCCATTTCAGCCTTCCAAGTAGCTAGAAACATAGGTGTGTGCTACCATGCCCAGCTTATTTTTTGATTTATTGTAGAGACGTGGTCTCATCATGTTGCCCAGTCTGTCCTCAAACCTCTGTGCTCAATCCTCTCGCCTCAGCCTCCCAGAGTGCTGAGATTTCGGGCTGAGTCATCACACCTGGCCTCATCTTAATAAGAATCTACTAATTCCATTGGTGAGAAAAATGAGGACTTTCTAAATCTACAGAGATTGGGAGGGTCAGAGTTAGTATGATGGTAAGGAAGGTCCATTACTTTCTAAATGATGGTAAGGAGGGTCCATTACTTTCTAAGGGCACAGCCATAATGAATGGAAGGATCAGGACACAAACTTAAGCACAAATTACTGAATCCACGCTTTTTAAAATGCTCTGCTGACAAAGATAGGGATAAAATAACAGAGAAGAAAGGTGAAAGGTTCCCAAGGAAAGGAATAAAGTAAATTATGCGAATAGAAACCAAACTGTCATCTCACGGTGCATGGTGCAGTTTCCACAAACCTGATTCAAGTAATTTCTTGAACTAGGTTACTTTTTTTCTTTTTCATGTTTGTTCCACCTTTTTTTTGTGGGGGGGGGATAAGGTAATTTCGTATATAGTTGAAAAATACTACGATTATAGGATCAGTAAATAAAAATATTCAGCAACAAGTAGAACATTTAAAATGAATACAAATTAAATAATGATAGTTATATTCTAGATGCATTTTGAAAGGCAAGGACTTGTCTGGGGGCAGTCCCATCCTCCACTTCATACTGGCTTGTTATCAAATGTTGCAGATTCAGGTTCTTGAGTTACCAGATATTAGAAGAAATGTTAAGAATATAAGATTGAAGCAGTGATCGCCAATATTTTTTTGTAGTTATGTCCTATTCAAGTATTACAATATTCAGATATAGTGAAATTGTGTGGTAATAATTATTACCTGCAGCATAAAAATAATTCTGTAGTAAATTTGACCACTAAGAATTTGAGTAAACATATCTAATTCACTCTAAATATAATAAACTCACTGTATCAAAGTAGCTTTTTTTCTACCGTAAGGTGACTGAAGGATACTAAAACAAATTTAAAAAAAAAAAAACCAATAATATATTGCAACCAATTTATTCATAAAATGTTTAATGTCATTGTCTATATTTTTCTAATATAAAATTTCAGCTTCAGATAGACATTGCTGTAAATAAACACAAAAATTTTATAAACATTTGCTATGCTAATCAATTTAATAAAGAAAAAATGTGTTGGTAAAATTATGTTACATTTTATTTTGTTTAGAAGTTAAAAATGAGGTGAAAATGGGAAGACTGGTTAAAGAATACAAAATTTTACATAGGCAGGAGGACAAAATTCTGGAGTTCTATTGTACAGTATAGCAATTAAAGTTAAAAATAATGTGTTGTATACTTGAAAACTGCTAAGAGAGTAGATCTCAGATGTATTACCACAAATAAAATAAGAATGTGAGGTGATGGATATATAACACAGCTTGATTTAATAATTTTGCAATGTATACATATATCAAAGCATCACATGGTACACTGTAAATATATTCAATTATACTTTAATAAAACCAGGAAAAAGAGAGAGATTTTTTTGAAAAACAAAGAGAAAAAATTAATACTGAGTGTTCTGAATAATTTCTATGAAATGGAATAGTAAAAATACAATTCTCATGTAAGCCTTAAAAAAACTGCTCCAAGCCGGGCTCGGTGGCTCAGCCTGTAATCCCGCGCCTTTGGGAGGCTGAGGTGAGAGAATTGCTTGAGCCCGCGGGTTCGAGACCCGCCTG
>NW_007256173.1:268161-311143 GCF_000164805.1 Carlito syrichta | reverse complement strand
TCCAACTCAAAAAAAAAACAAAAAAAAAAACTGCTCCAGTTCCATTATTTTATATATTATAAATAAACACAAAATGGATTTAAATTTCTTGAATGAAATCATATTGCAAGAAAGTGACTAACTGAGCTAAAATATCAAAATTTCTGTAAAATATAGATAATCCACCACGGGCAGTTATGCATACAAATTAATAGTGCCTAATATTTAGTTTAATTAATAAAAACCAGTAAAAATATAAATAAATAAAGCATTTATATACAAGTTCAGATTAATTGAGTCATAACCTCTGGAAGAAAGGTGACATGAAATTTTTTAAAAAGCAAGTTTTCTGTATCTTCATACCTGCAAAATGTAGTCTTTATATTGCTCCACGGATTAAAATATTACAATCTTATTATAAGAGGAAGATTTAATGGTGGTATATTTCCTAAGAATATACCACAAAAATTGTCATTCTTTTCATTTATAGAACTATTTCTAATGGAACTTCCATTTTTGTTCTCATTTCTAAAACATTGAAAAGATGATAAGCATGTCTAGTGGCCAATTTACAAGAGTCAATCAAAATAAATAAATTACTAATCTCTTTTCTCTGTATCCTCACCAACATCTGTTGTTTTTTCTTAAATTAATGATGGCTACTCTTACTGGAGTTAGGTAATATCTCAGTGTGGTTTTGATTTGCATTTCTCTGATGATTAGTGAGGCTGAGCACTTTTTCATCTATCTGCTGGCTGCTCATATGTCTTCTTTTGAGAAGTGTCTATTCATGTGTTTTGCCCATCTTTTAAATGGGGCTGCTTTTTTTTTTTTTTTTTTCCCTTTTGGCATGTTTGAGTTTCTAATAGACCTTGAATGTTAGACTTTTGTCAGATATACAGCTGGCAAATATTTTTTTCCCATTCTGTGAACTGTCTCCCCACTCTCTTGATGGTTTCTTCTGCTTTGCCGAAGCTTTTCAGTTTGATGAGGTCCCACTTGTCTATCTTATCTCTTATGGCATGAACATCTGGGATTTTGATCAGGAATTGTTTGCCTACTCTGATTTCCATAAAGATGTCTCCTGCATTTTCCAAGATTCTTATAGTTTGAGGTTTTACATTTAGGTCTTTGATCTATTTAGAGAGTGTTTTTGTGTATGATGATAGTTAGGGGTCTTGTTTCAATCTTCCGCATGTGGTCAGCCAGTTTTCCTGGCAACATTTACTGAATAGGTTCTCCTCTTCCCAGTGGCATTTGGTGGAGGCTTTGTTGAAGATGAGTTGGTTGAGAAATTGAGATTTTGCTTCCAGAATATCTATGCTGTTCCATTGGTCTATGTGCCTCTCCTTGTAACAATACCAGGCTGTTTTAGTTATTATAGCCTTATATTAAGTTTAAACACTGGAAGTATGATACCTCCTGCTTTGTTTCTTTTGCTGAGGATTGTTTTGGCTATTCATAGTCACTCATGTTTCCCCATGAATTTCTGTATTGTGGTTTCCAGGTCTGAGAAGAATGATGTTGGTAACTTAATAGGTATTGTGTTGAATCTGTAGATTGCATTTGGTAGAATGGACATGTTAACAATGTTGATTCTATCTATTAGTATGGGATAATTTTCCATTTGTTTGTGTCTTCTTGGATTTTTTGAGCAGTGTTTTGCAGTTTTTGTTGTTAAATTCTTTTACTTCTCTGGTTGGTAAGATGCAGAGTTATTTCATTTGTGTGTGTGTGTGTGTGTGTGTGTGTGTGTGTGTGTGTGTGTGTGTGTATGACTATTGTGAATGGCATTGTGCTTTTTATTTGATTCTCTGTTTGTTGTTGGTGTATAAGAATGTGACTTTCTTTTGCATATTTATTTTGTACCCTGAGACTTTGCTAAAGTCCTTTATCAGTGCAAGGAGGTTTTTGACAGATTCTCTACACTGCTGGTGGGAATACAAACTAGTTCAATCTCTGTGGAAAACAGTGTGGCAATTTCTAAAAGAACCAGAAACTGATCTTCCATATGACCCAGCAGTACCCTTACTGGGAATATACCTGGATGAACTCAAATCATTCTACAAAAAAAATACCTGCACATGCATATTTATTGCACAACTATTCCCAAATAGCAAAATCATGGAACCAACCATGCTGCCCATAGAAACTGGACTGGATTAAAAAACTGTGGTACATATAAATGATGGAATATTATGCAGCCATAAAGAAGGACAAATATATGGATTTTGCAGCAAGTTGGATGGATTTAGTCCATAATAGTAATCTATCACAGAAACAAAGAACTGAGTACCATATGTTCTCACTCATAAGCAGACCCTGAACATTTACCATAATACTATAAGAAAGGAATTGGCAGAAGTTGGAAACTGCCAGGGAAAGGGGATGAGCACATAACATTAATAAGGGTACCTGCTCTCAAACCAGGTGAAGTGGGGACCAAAGAGAGGCCCAAATTTTACCTGTACAATGACTACTTGTATACATAATCCTGAATTGTACCCAATATCTTTAATAGGTAAATAAATAAATATATTATCAAACTAAAAATGCAAAGATAATATATAATAAATATGTGTTAGGTAATGTGATATAAGTAAGAAGATAAATATTTTAATAATAAAATTCAAAAGAAAATTTTATTTCTTTTCTTTTTTTTTTTTTTTTTTTTGAGGTGGAGTCTCACTCTGTCACCCAGACTGGAGTGCAGTGGCTGCTCCAGGTCACCGCAGCCTCGACCAGCTGGGCTCCAGTGATCTTTGCACTTCAGCCTTCTAAGTAGCTGGAACTACAGGCACGCGCTACCATGCCCGGCTGATTTTTTTTAAATTTATTGTAGAGATGAGGTCTCGCCAAGTTGCCCAAGCTGATCTCGAACCCACAGGCTCAGGCAATCCACTCACCTCAGCCTCCCAAGGCGCGGGATTACAGGCTGAGCCACTGAGTCAGCTGAAAATTTTATTTCTTATCAAAAGTAAAAAAAAAACTGCCTTCACAAAAATGAGAACTAACATTATATTACTAATGTCTACTACTGTGAATTTTATCCCATATCTGGAATAACATAGTTTTTCAAAATTTCATGTTGAAAAGTTATTTGCAGATAATGTAGAACAACAGAAATAATCTTATTTCTCTTAAGTTTTATTGGTGCATAGAGTGGTTGGAGCTGAACTAGTGAGACCTGAGTTTTTGATGTCCTAGTGCTTCAAGATGGGTAAGGAGCAGTCCAGAGTTTGTGTTTTATTATTTTGATGGATTTTAAATAGTCTGACTTAATATACTAATTACAACATTCAATAGACCATTTGTTTTCTTTAAATGGTTAACCATTGGATAATTTCAGGTTTCTAACAAGAATTACATATTACATTATAAGCAATGATAGCTCTGTGGCAAGCAGATGTTTCAAAGAGGAAATATTCAAAAGAAAAAAATTAAAATTTTTTGAACTATAGGAATAAAATGTATATATTAGATTTTGATTTATATTCTTGTTTTCTTCCTCTTTCAATCAGGTATCATTTTTTTCTCTGACACTTCAAACATTGCACTACGTTGCTAAAAATTTAATAATTTGGTGTAGGGACTTTCTATCATGTACCTTTACTATTATTTATAAGTAAACCCAAACTGTAACCCTTTAAGTGAAAAGTAAAAGAATGGTGGGCATTATTAGATAAAATATTTAGTAACAGTGAGTTCAAAGTTTGAAGTGTTAACATTTTGTTAAGTTAAATTTCAAACTTGTGCAAATACTTATTTCACCAGGTTTAGCAAAACCTGGAAATAAAAGAAATAAAAAGCATTTTACAATGTGAAGTATTATTATATGTCTGTATGTAATAATAAGAACAAATGGAAAAAGAAGAGAAAAAGAAGGAAAAGGAAGAGGTGTTAGAAGAGAAGGGTGAGAGGAGTGTTTTCATGAAGAAGACCTGAACTCTCTACACCATTGTTAACTGTGATTTTATCTGGGAGTGGGTTTTGACGGTAATTTTTCTTTTCTTCATTTTATGGGCAATATTTTCCAAATGTTTTATTAAAACACTTCTATTATTCCAATAAATAATAGACACTGTATCTTATAATGATATGGTTTCTTTATCATTTTAATACTGACATTTAATGTCCAGAATGTGTGAGAGCTAGTCTATTAAGCGTTCTCCCAAGATCAATTAAGGATTCTATATCTTTTATTATATAAGAAAGGGGAATCGCCTCAAAGTCCACCGGTGAGTCAGAATTAAAATTGATGAGTTGGTCATGACGCCTGTGCTGTAATTTCTTTCAAGCATCCAACAGCTTTATCATTTAGGTCCAAAGAGTACAGTCCCAGCAAGGACAATTTCTATCCATGACAAACTAAAAATAAGCAGCTGGCAAACGTCTTACATATGGTGATATTAAATATGAAAATTGTCTTGTCAATAATTTAAGAAGAAAAGAACTAACTATATTTAAGCCAACTTTTATTTTTAATCAAGGAATACATTGTTTGTGTGATGATTGTACTAATCTATGTCAATTTAAATTTCTAGATTAAAAGGAAAGCAAAACAATTTGTTTCTATATATCTTAACATTTTTATTTTAACAATAAATTTGGATTTTGTTGTGAGAAAAAATAAGATGGATGCAAGGTATGTAAGCCTTTGGTCTACGTACTCTGTCAATATCTATAATACAGAAAATCTATCTTAATTTAAACACATTTTTCTCAATATCATATGTAGTAAAGTAAAATATATTATTCCAATAATTTACTTCTGCATGAAGCTCTCTATTTCCAAAGTATTTTGCTCATTGTCATATTGAATTTTTCAACAGTATTTTATGGCAAAGGTTATTTCCTTGAAATTGTGTTGTTTATCAATAATATGGATAGAACCTGGACTCTAAACTCAATATTAGCCTAATGGCATTCTTCAATTAAATGCTTCCTCTTGTGTATATGCAATGAAACTTGTCAATATGCAATAAATATTGATATTACTTCCTCATACCCTTGTTTTCAACATTTAGAAAGATTAAAAACAAAAACATTTTTACTTAGAAAATTACTCAAATTTTTTAAATCATTTACGATTTCTTAAATAAACTAGGTTATAGACGAAAGTAGACAATACTTTTTTTTGGATAAGGAAAATCATTACGTCTCGTTTTTTATATTTTTTCTTTCTTATCTATGAGTTTTTAAAAATGAAAATTCTGGAAAGTATAGGATTTCTTATTTCTGGGACCCATATATTTCTTCATGTAGTAGATTAAACAAACGACATTATTAGTTTAGTTCCAGACAAGTTGAATAACTATAGCTACATTGTGAACTCAGCTAAGTTACATAACTTTTTGAGTTTCCTATGCCTCATGTGTAAAATATATATAATATTCATTCTTGGATGTTTTGTGTGTCTAGTTTAGCAATAACATCTGCAGTGAACATATGAAAGCTTTTGATACCAGGATGATGCTTGACAAGAGTAGGTATCCAATGAGCTAACAGTAAAGGTGGCATAATATGCAACATTAGCAGCAAAATCACTGAATAGAAAACTAAACCACATATTCTTTGTGAATCATAGATTGAACATGGGTGACAATCTAATCATGATGCTACTTTTAAAATTAAAATTATTAAAGAACTGTTAAAAGGCCCATGAAGAAAAATAATTGAGAAAAAGAATGAGAACTAAGTGATGAGCATTATTTAGAGTGTCTGAAAAGGGATCTGGGTACTGACCTTGTTAGAAAGAGACCCCAGAGATTAGTTGATGTGCTAGTTACACAGGTATACACATTTGCAAAACAAATCTCTCTGTACATTTCAAGTATTTTTTATCATATAAAATTGTCTCTAAATAAAAAAAAAAAACTACAGATAAACAGAACAGTTACAATGAAAATAAATAGCAAACTAACAATACGAAGTGTTGGTGAAAATGGAAAACAGTTAGAACCCAGTATATGACGTGTAGGATTATTATTTTGTTCAAGCGTTTGGAAAACTAAATTTTAGTGGTATTTGTTAAAGCTAAACATATTCATACCCTGTGACCTAGCAGTTCCACCCCTGTGTATATGTTCAATAATATGGCATACATATGTTCACCAAAAACATAGGTACAAGAATGTTCAAAGCAATACTTACACAGAGCCAAAACCAAGACAGCCTAAATGCCTGTCAACAGTAGGACAGTTAAATAAAATGTAATAGATTAATTCAATAAACTCTATATAGCTCTGAGAATTAGCAAACTGTACCTACATGCAACAACTTGAACAAATGTCAAAAACATGACATTAAGCAGAAAAAGCAGAATACAAAAGAGTATATATTGTGTGATTCATTTCAAGTTGAAAATGCACATAGTTTAAATTCAGGCAAAATCAAATTATGGTATTAGAAGCTAAGAAAGTTATCCTTAGATGGGGGTTGCAGGGACTGATGTGAGGAGGTAAAGGAGTTATGGGTTATGTGTTTCATTTTGTTTTGTTTTTAATTTGGGTGCTGGTTGCAAAGGTGGGTTTACTTTGTGAAACTTTAGTGAGTCATAAAATTTATGGTTTATGTTTTACAAAAAGATTACACAAAACTTTTAAAAACTCATATTACTGACCATAGGAAACCTATATGTAAGAAGGAACTAGATGCCTTTTGCGAGGAAAGAGTAACAGAAAACTCCAAGTTTTCCAGAAAAGCAGTGGGAAGTTGGAAATGAGATTTAGAGTAGAGATGGGGAACAGAGAAAACCAATAAACAAAACACTGGGCCCAGAAAAGGAAGCATAGATCAAAAGCAAACAAAAAAAAAGTTATGATTAATCTAATTTAGTTCCAGACAAGTTGAATAGAGGGGAAATATTAAGAGGCTTGTTTTTTTCATGGGTTGGGAAAAGGTAACACTAGTACTAGGAATCCATCTAAAACATATCAGGAGGGAGAGAGGTACCAGCAATTAAGAGTAGGCTACACTGGCCAGGTGTTAATAGAGACTAGTACTGGACTTTCTCTCTCCTGATCTGCCATGTACTGGGATGGATTGAGGCAGAATAGGAACCCCCAAAACACAGGCAAAATGAAAACATCCATTTTAAGCACCCAGTTTCCAGTGGCCTTACCTGTCTATTGTTACTGCAGTGTTAAAGGCCTTAGCTTTTCTTAAGCTGCAGCAAAAGCTAGTCTGTGCCCAGTCCTCGTTATAATTATCTACATGCTATACAGAAGCATCTCTTGGAAACTGAGAGATCAGGTTCAGTGTAATTTAAAGGTGCTATGCAGAACACTTGGCCTGGGCAAAGTTTATTAACAAATTCACTTCTAAATATGAGTCGCAATGATTTTCACGTTTTCTGATGTCCTTGTTCCATTACCTACTAGAAGTATTTTAATGTTAATTATTTTTATCCAACTCTATCTCTTAAATTTAAGATTTCTTCACTGATAGAATAAACCGATTTTTAACCAATGCAGTTAAATATGTCCTTGCTACTTACTTCTATGTCCTTCAAAACATTTGGGCTTTTTGTTTACTGCAATTCAATATGTCATTTCTCAAGTTGTTTTTTTTTTTCCACACAGAACTGAAGAACAATTATCGTAACAGAAACCCACAGAAATTTGACACATTATTAACTCCCTTGTGTTTAAACATAATAGTATGAAATACCACGTATTTTCCATCTTTCAGTATCAGTTTCCAGTTTCCAGCGGTTGCTAATACTTTAAGAATGTAATTGCCAACCAAAGACAAATAGGTTTTACCAATGTTTCACAGTTTACCTCAATGTGAAATAAAATATTCAAGGTAGTTGTTTATTGTTCAAATATGGTCAGTAACATGAGATGCATAAAGGATTTAACTAAATAAAATACATAATTTCTTAAGTGGTGGGATTTGTGAAGCTAGATTATCATCCTGTAAAGATGAGAAACTGAGAACTCTCTGTTTTACGAAAACTTTTCCACACATCATCTAATTTGTCACGGTTTCCTTTGAGATGGAAGGTTTAGTACGTAGCAGAAACCTTTTTTTTTTTTTTGAGTTGGAGTCTCACTCTGTCGCCCAGACTGGAGTGCAATGGCCGCTCCGGCCACCGCAGCTTCAACCTGCTGGGCTCCGGCGATCCTTCCGCCTCAGCCTTCCAAGTAGCTGGAACTACAGGCACGCGGTATCATGCCCGGCTAATTTTTGATTTACTGTAGAGATGAGGTCTCACCAAGTTGCCCAGGTGGGTCTCGAACCCACGGGCTCAGGCAATCCACTCACCTCAGCCTCCCAAAGGCCCGGGATTACAGACTGAGCCACCGAGCCCGGCTTTTTTTTTTTTTTTTTTTTTTTTTTTTTTTTCTGGCTATATTGGCTACTTTCTATTTGCAAGACCCCAAGGTAATGTAATTAGGACTTTATCATTGCAGAGTTCTTGAGAAGTTTGATGTAAATACTATTTAATATAATTATTTGTAATTGGCATGGTATATCCACACATGTGATGCCATATGACTCTCCTGAAGAGTACAGTGAGATTATTAACTCCATTTTAAAGAAGATTCACAGTGATCTACTGTGGTTCCAAGAAGTTGCAGTTAGTTGTCTGCGATTACACAGTCAGCAAGTAGAACCCGACTCCAATACTTCGTGCGTTTTTTTTTGTTTGTTTGTTTGTTTGTTTGTTTTTGTTTTTGTTCTTGTTTTGGTTTTTTTTAGTTGGCGTCTCACTCCCGGCCACCGCAGCCTCGACCTGCTGGGCTCCGGTGATCCTTCCGCCTCCACCTTCCAAGTAGCTGGAACTACAGGCGCGCGCTACCATGTCTGGCTGATTTTTTGATTTATTGTAGAGATGAGGTCTCGCCAAGTTGCCCAGGCGGGTCTCGAACCCGTCGGCTCAGGCTATCCACTAGCTTCTGCCTCCCAAAGCGCTGGGATAACAGGCTGAGCCACCAAGCCCAGCTTCCATGCGTTTTTCAAGACCCTTCATCATCTTACTTTTGTGATTCCTTTATTTAAGGCATCTAGACTGTTAACCCATTTAACTATTAGCCAGCAATAGTTAGTAACCAATACCTATATGAGCAGTGGTAATTATAAAATACATGCTAAGTGTGTTGAAAAATATTCACGTGATTATGTGAATTGAAAGGAAAAATGTATTTTTGAGGCGTGTGAAATTTGAAAAAACAGAAAAAGAAAATTATAACTAAAATTGCATCATATTGAATAAAAAACAGAATTTTGTTATAAAATTATAATTATATTTTTAGAGACAAATACAAATTTAATTACCTTGCATATGTTGTATTTAGATGTATGATATGTTCAATATTTTTCTTCTAGATCAGTTCTATGAACTTTAGAAGTTTAAGCAGTGAAAAATTGTTTGAAGAATATTCCAGTATCAAGAAAAAATTTATACAAATTTTACTTGTAAAAGGTAAAATTAATATAATGTTAGAGTAAGATTATCCTGCATATGTGTCTTGCCAGAGGTCTTTGCACCTGTTCTTACCTATGCTTGACATACTTTTCCTCCAGGAATCCTATCTGATCTCATCCTCACTTCCCTCAGGTCTTTGACCAAATGTTATCCTTTCATTTGAGACCTTCTCTGGCTGCTCTATTTAAATGTGCGAGCCCACCCTCAGAAATATCTAGTCTTCTTACTTTACAATATAGCATATATCACAGTCTAACATCCTATATATTCAATTTATTTATTTTGTTTGATTGTCTATCTCTATTGGAATAAAGCTCCATGGGGTAGAGTAGAGATTTTGATTGATGTTGCTTATTGTTGTAGTCCTACTACCTGGAAAAGTGGTAGGCACTGGGTTGGTGTAAAATAATTTTTTACACAAATATATCAAGAATAAAAAGAAGAAAGGAAAGAAAAAAAAGGGAGAAAGACAGAAAGGGATAGAGGAAGGCAAGACAAAAAGTAGGTAAAAGAACAATATTTTCCACATTACCTCTGTAAGAAAGTATCAGGGGTAGCATCAACTGTTAATTACTGCTATTAATTACTGCCCCTGAGTACTACTGACAGATCTGGAGGGAAAAATCCACTCAAGAGAAAAAGAAACTTAAATATATATATTGCCTAGGTCTCTCTGAACTGCCTACCCTTGAATTCTGCCTTGGTTTCTACAAATTCCCAACCCTTGAGTCCTGCCTTTGTATCTCTGAAGTACCCACCCTCAGATCCTGCATTGGACTCTCTGAAGTTCCAAGCCTCAGATCCTACCTTGGTATCTTTGAAGTCGCAATTCTATGATCATGCCTTGGACTCTCAAGACCCTCCCAACCCTCAAGACCCTGCGTTGATCTCACTGAAGTCTCCACCCTCAGATACTGCCTTGGTTTGTATATAGCCCCAGTCTTCAAATCTTACCTTGGTCCTCTGAAGTACCACCATTTAAGTCTTGCCTATATACATGTGAAGGAAAGTTCATGAGAGTCAGAAACAGAAGTGATATAAACAACCAATCAGAACTGGCCTTGACAATTAAAGTTATTTTATTTGAACCTCATAAGAAATCTTTGAGGCAAGGAATTGCGAGGCTTTCCAAAGGATGCAAATAAATTAAATTGAGAGACAGTGCTGGCTCAGGCACGCAGAGAAGGCTACGAATAGAGAGATGTGGAGAGGTAGGTTAGAGGTATGAACTCAGGTTTTCTGATGCCCAATTCTATGATTTTTAAAGCTTTCTTCAGACAAAGAAAGACATGCAAAACAAAAAGGGACAGTAAAAAAGTATATCCTCAAAATATCCTCAAAATATTCGCCAGGGTATTTTTTGGTGGTGTCATAATTTATCCTGATAAAAGTATTTTCATTTTTATTTGAAGATTGATTTACATATTGAAAGGCTATTGCCTAGTCACGAGATTATTTGCATTAAGAGACAATAGCATACACGTTCATACCACAATTTCATTGTTTTAGGATTTATCCAGAGGATGATCACAGAATTGCACAAAAATATAAGTTGTCCATTTACTTAACGTGGCATATGTAGTGGATTGGAAAACTTTTCCTGTAGGACCAAAAGGAATTTTAAGAGTATCTGAAGTCATACTAGAAAATTGTAAAGACTTACCTAAAATTTTGCTGTAGTATGAATTCCATTCTCCCCAGTAGGATTGAAATATATAGTCTTGCAGAGGATAAGATATGATATTTTTAACCCTTTCCCCAAAGGTCATCTGGTCAGTGAGCTCTGACAAGGCTGCAGGTACGTAGGAGACTGGTGTTGGGATCTTCCCACAGTGTCTCGCCACTGCTGAGGCTGGAGAGAACCTCAAAGTATACATAAATGGAATTCCTAATTTAAGAGCAACTAGGTCACCACAGATTGTTACTGGGTCTGCTACCAACACATCAAAACCACCTTTTTGAAGTCTTGCCATTAACATGGGGTTGTTTAACACACCATCACAGATTTGTATATTAATTTTAAAGAAAGTGTCTAAGAGTTTTTCTAGTTCTTTGTAGAAAGCCCATAGTGTGAGAGGAGTTGGTCTGTGGTCAATCCAAAGCATTATCATATGTTCAATTAAGGAATCTATATTGCTCTTCTTGTAGGAAACAGGTATCACTTCAAAATTCACAGGAGAATCGGGATTGGAATTGATGAATAGAGTTGCCGATGAAGCCAGTACAGTCACATTGTGATTTCTTTGAGCCAACTCTTCTAGAATCATCTTAATATTTAACCAATGGCTACCATCTGTAGGCCAAATCAGCACATTTCCACTTAGAACAATTTCAGTCAGAGTCAAATTAAAAACCAGCATCTGGAGAAACTTCTTAGGCATGGTGGTATTCGCTATGGAAACCATTCTACTATACATCCTTTAAGATAAAAAATGACTTCAAAGCATAGTTAGGTCGTTTTTTTCCAAATAAAATAATATTGAATGTGATGGTCACATTCAGTTATAGGTCATCAATCTACAGATTAAAAGGAAAACAATATAATTCAAATTATTATATGCATTAATATGATTCTTCCAATGACAAAATCTGCTCCTATTTTTGTTTTTAAAGAAGCAGGGAGGTTTATAGCCTAGTATTTGTATATTCTGTGATAATAACTATTTATTATAAAATATGTCTTTGGTATAGCATGCAAAAGCATATGAAACAGTAATAAAATCAGAATTATCACTTTCTCATGGCTGATATTTAGGAAGAAAAATTTACAAACAACCTTCACTCAGAAGGAGTGTGCTCAAATATTTCAAGTTGTTTTATAATTGGGTTATAGAGTAAATGCTATATTTGATAAAGGATTTTTTTGCTCTGATAAAACAAATTGGTCATTGTCTTCTACCCTCTTGTTACAAGAAATTGTTTAATTTCTTCCACATGACGCCTTCATACACAAATCAAGAAGATAGAGTCTGGCAACCTGAGGAAATATTGGCCTTTTTATTCAGAACTATATAGTAGGTTGTTAGGTGGACACTGAAATTCAATAGCCCCAGATTCAAAAACTGTCTCATTATAAGATGTGTGACCTTGGAGAATTACCTAGATCCTCTCATCCTCAGTTTCTCAAAGGTACATAAGAGATAATGACATTAATTTGTTATATTACTTCATAGGCTAACAATAATAGCTGTAAAGCCACTTTGCAAACTGCTTGGTTCAGAGCAAGGGTATAACAATTGTAACAGTTAAATAAGTATACCTATAGATTGATCAGTAAATCAGTGAGTCAGCTTCAAAATGACTAGCTAGACATAGACATAGTGATATCAGTTGCAATTCTTGGTGAATACCAAACATAACAATAGCAATTATTTAGCAATGCTATTTTATAATTATTATAGGCTGTCATTAAAAGAGAACTTATTAGCCATGGTGATATTCACTATGGAAACCATCTTATTGTGAATCTTTTAAGATGAAAAAAAAAAACTTTAAAGCATATTTAGGTAGGCTTTTTATCAATAAAATAATATGTAATGTGATGCATACATTCAGTTATAGGTTACTGTTTTATATAGATTCTATTGAGAATAAAATATAAATAAAAAATTAAGAATAGAAATTAAATAAGTTTTCTCTTTGTACTCAGTTATCCTTGAATTGTGTGATTACAGGTCCTTGAGTAACAAAAGAACAATAAAGACAGAGAACGAGAAGGAGAAAGGGAAGAGAGAAGTGATGCTTTTAGGATTATTATATTTGTTTCCTTTCAAGAATAAGCCCCAATTTGGATATAGTGGAAGTACTTTAAGATTGACTAGATTTTGACACAAAACAGCCAGAGAAAAATATGAATGCCCTAATTTTGATGTCCATTAAGTAAACCAAGTTTTAAAAATTTAAATAATATCTTCATAAAGAAATCTTTTGCTGTCATGATCTTCCAATAAAATAAAATAAAGCACAATATTATATAAGACATGAGCCAAAGTCTATCTATATTAGATTTATTCAATTATTGAGTTACACATAAGTAAAGTATAATAATTAGGGATTGCTGATGAATAATAGCAATGATAGCACTTAAAAGATTATCAAAATATTCATATATCCTCAAGTCTCAAATACATGTAGGTACCCCTAAATTACCTGGAATTCGAGGATAAAATAGATTTAAAAGAGTCAGTTTACCACTCTTAAGTAATATAGGCAGAATAATTTAGTGAAGAACCATTAAATGTATGTATTGCTATAAGTTTGAGTTGATAGTCCTTAAAACAACATTTTTGTATAGATGTTCTTCCTTATCAGCTTTCCCCTGAGACTTGCCCTTGCCTGAAGTTCTCCTCTTCCTGAGTAGGATTTAGCTCTGCTGCTTCTTGTCTCTACAAATTCACAAAAGCCTGGAAACTAGTCTCCATACTATCTCAGGAGCATGAGTGATTGACTCTTTAGTAACCTAAAAATTTTAGCCACACGTTAGTGTTCAGTTTTATTTGAACTTGTTTTTCTTTCTTTTTCTTTCTTTCTTTTTCTTTCTTTCTTTCTTTCTTTCTTTCTTTTTTCTTTCTTTCTTTTTCTTTCTTTCTTTCTAGTTGGGGTGTCACTCTGTCACCTGGGCTGGAGTATAGTCACATAATCACAGCTCACTGCAGCCTCAACCTTCTGGGCTCAGGCAGTCCTTCAGCCTCAGCCTCCTGAGTAGCTGAAATTATAGGCACATACCAACACACCCAAATATTTTTTGACTTTTTGTAGAGATTGGGTCTTCCCATGTTGCCCAGACTGGTCTCAAACACCTGAGCTTAAGAGAGTCTCCTGCCTTGACCTCCCAAAGTGTTGAGGTTATAGGTGTGAGCCACCACACCCAGTCTTATTTGAGTTTCTGGACTGGCATTTACTTAATTCTTTGAAAGCTTAAATTTAGCTGTATTTTCTTTCCTTTTTTTTTTTTTTGGTTTGTTATATAGAAACTAAATATCTTCTAGCGCTTTCTTTTTAACCCAAGGTCTGATATAAAATGATTCACCACTTTCTAAACTGTAACCTCAGGCAAGTTACTCAGCATTCTCATTTACGAAATGGTAAGAAAAATGTCACCTATTTCCTACAGTTGTAAGAACTGAGTTAAATAATGCACATAATGCATGTAAATTATTTAGAAGCCTATCTATGCTCAATAAATGACAGCTGTATCTGATTGTGTGGGGAGAGGATCTTACTTTTAAAATGATAAGATCTCGTTGATTTAACCATCTTTCTCTCCTCCCTTCCTTACAGTGGCAGACTGGGACACCTAGACTTTGGTACAGAATTTCCCAAACACTGGGAATTTCTCAGCAAGTTAGTCATACTAAGTCCTAGAGGCACATCACAAATGATTTGTTATTAACAATGTATAAGGTATCAAAGTTCACAAATGATTTACTTTAAGAAATATGAAGAAGAACCCAAAAGAAACAAATTTATTTATTAAAAATTGTGTATTTATTCTTCCATGCTTAAACTTCAGTCACCTTCAAAGTACTCTCCATTTGAGGCACTGAGCAGCTTTTCCCACCGCTCAAAAACATTTTTTGAACTGGTCAATTTTTTTGCCTTTTAGTGGTTCTGCCATTTTTTGTTTAACCTCTTCCACACTGGCAAAACATTTCTCTTTGAGAACTTTTTCTTCCTGGGAAACAAAAAAATGTTGCTCAGGGCTTGATGGAGTGAATAATGAGGGTGGGGCATGGGACTCATGCCATGTTTGGTCAAAAACTGCCAAACACTCAGCACCGTGGGGCAGGTGCACTCATAAATTACCCATCGTGAAATAGGCAAACATGTTGAAAGAATCTCAAAAAAAAAAAAAAAAATCCCTGAAGTCAAACACAGCTTCTCACAACAATGCTAGCTGATAACACTAATGTCAATGGGTACCTAGGACACTTACCTAGCAGGAGAAGCCTGTACTGCAAAAAGCCTGCACTCCGAAAAATAATTCTGGTTTTTTAGGGTTCCCTTTCAGATACCCATATAAAACCCAAGATTATACGCATAAAAACAGTAACCTCCATTTTCTTTCATTCTAATAGCTTTTCACAAGTGGAAGCAAAAAAGACAGTGATTGTTATTTCTAGGAATTTTTAATGTCTCTTAGCCAATTACAATTTCAATGTTTGTAAGTTTATGGGTCATTGCAGTTTATGGGTCACTGTAGAAAAGGCAATGCTACCAGAGGGTTTTTGAAAGATCTAACCAATCAAGATTAACTTAAATGTTTAAAAAAGAGGAAGACAGAAAGGAAGGAAGGAGGAAATCAAAGAAAAGATTAATTTAAAAGAGAAAAAATAAAGAAAAGGAAGCTTAAAGTAGAAATGTATTAACTTTAGGAAAAGGATCCAAACATTTTTTTTCTCCTTTATAATTACTACTGATAACATACACTACGTATCTATATACACTTAAGCGTGTTTCATTTCTAGCACTTTATTTCACATGAATTTCTCATGCTCAGTGAGCAGCTAGTTCATGCAAAGACTGGATGTTATAATAATTATTTTTGAACATCTAATGGTTTTACTATTTAATTTAATATATTTTCGACAAAGTCTACTGTTATTATAGATGGCATTACTTCTTAAAGATTATTCACCTAGCTATTCATATATAATAGTATTATAGATTTTTATATATTATATATGAATGTAAAATATAAATGTTATTCCCAAAAATATGCTTGTTTTATAGGAAAGACTAAAACCCTGCTGTTAACAATATGAAGTTTATGGACTATAACTATTTTTTGCTGTCATATAAATGTTACTTTGGTGTCTCCTAAAATAAGCCCAAAATTTTGTGGTTTTTAAATTATAATGAAAAATATTTACCTGATTCAATTTCAAGCAAACATATTTGAATTCTGCATATACCTTTTCTTAATTTCAGTTGAAAGTTACTTATAAAGCTCTCTTAGAGACAGAAAGACATTGCAGACAATCCATCCCAGACAACAGAGTGACATGGAGACCTATACCTTAAGGAATAATAAGTCACCTAAGTAATTAACATGGCCTAATTAAATTCTATTCAGCAAATCAAAAATAGGCAAGAAATAGGTTTCAAAAGCTAAATACATTGAAAAAAGAAAAGCATTCAAAAAGTTTTTAACCTAAAATATTCTGAATAATTAATAGATTTCCATCTGAAATTTAAAAAGAAGACAAAAAATGTATTAGAACTAGGAAATATGAAGCTTTGGTGTGAGAAAGACTTTAGTTTGAATGCTACCTTTCTCAAACTAGTAGCTATATAAATTTAACATGCTTGAGGTTTCCAAGTCTCTATTTTCATCTGTGACTATAGTTTATTTCCTTGCATTAAAATGCATCAAGTTCTTTGCAAAGATTAAGAGATATTTATATACAACACATATGACAGCGTTCAGTGCATAGAAAAAGATTAATACATATTACTGTTATGATTATCTATGAGTTTGAGCTAAATACCCATGACCTGAAAGACAGGTGATTCAGAGATTGTAATATCCAATTCCTAGCAATTAACAGAGATTAAAAATTCATCCTGAGTGTTTAATTGCATTGCATTGTAGGAAAGTAATCTTAGGGAGTTGTTCTACTTATTTACTCAGTGTGACAATTTGAGGTGTGAATGGATATGGATTTCTTGCAACGACTTTGATTATTTTACACCAAAGTAGATCAATTTAAATAACAAATTTTAAAAAGTCAGTTCCATTTATCATTTACATGTATTATTCTACATCTACATAAAATTGAGATATTCTATCATGTCATACTTTTATTTCTTACCTTGTCTTTTGAATATCCCTGTTCGTGTTGATGTCCCTGACACTGATAAAATATTGTGTTTTAGTAAAAACAAACTTAAATAGTTATTCTAAGTCAGAAGAGTATAATTTGATTAGAAACATGATATACTGAGATCAGAGGGTGAGAATATTTTAGAAATCTTCACCACATGCCCATAAACAAATTGTTAAGAAAGATTAGTCTCGTCTTAACACTGGGAGAACAATGTGCCTTTAATAAAAGCATTAACTGACAGCAAAATACAATGGAACATGTGATTCTGACACTGCCAGGCTGGGGAAGATAAACTTGCAGATAACCTCACAAATACAAATAAGGAGCATCATAATCATGAGAATTGAATTTCAAAACTGACAATGAGTAGTTGATAGAAACAGAAGTGATAGGATAAAAACATTAACATATATCGTGACCAAAGAACTGCCCGTGGAAGTTTGGTTCTTATATAAACTGAGATGCTGCACATATTCAGATGTCATTGTTAATTTGCCACATGCATGAAAGCATGAAGAAGTTTTTGCAATCTTGACAGCTTCATTGCTTCACAAATTTTCTGGGTTTTCTGTCCATTCCCTTCATTTTTATTAAGATCTACTTTTAGCCCTATGATGTTACCCATCCTCATCTATCTTCATAGGACATCCACTGGTTATCTATACTTGTAGCTGTGCTTGTTTTCTCCGAATGACAGAACTAGACATTCTTTCATATTCCAAAAGATAAACATCTTTTTCTGAATTTGGGGTCAACTAGTTAACACTTCCAGAGGAGATTATGACTTTTGCTATCAGGGTTAGCTATAATTGGCTCATCAACTTTAGGTCATACCCATCTACGTTTAGTACCTCACACCTTAGTCCACACACTAACTTGTGAATATTTTGATTGACACAAATCACCTTTGCAATTATTTTAAACAGAGTTTGTGGAAAAGAAACCAGTATGTTAATAGCTATCCCTACACAGGAAATTTATTCTTGCCAGCTTTCATATAACTCACTCTTTTGCACATTGCACTTTGTCATCTTTAAATTATTTTTAATAAAATTTAGGATTTTAATTCATTAGTTAGTAAGCATGTCTAAACTTTACAAGTTCAACTTAACAAGTAACATTACAATCTATGCAGTATGTGTATAGCAATGTTCAAGTCTTTAAATAGTCTTTGAATCTTGGCTTTATTATTTTGTTAAAATAAGTGAAGGTACAAAAATTAATTTGTTGATGATAATGTTGAGAAGTTAAAACCTCAAAACTTAATAGCAACTGAGAAGAGTGGGGAGTATGACGAAAGGTGATTAATGGGTACAAATGTACAGTTAGAAGAAATAAGACCTCCTGTTTGATAGACTAGTAGGGTGACTATAGTCAACAATAACCTATTGCACATTTCAAAGTAACTGAAAGAGAATAATATGAATGCTCCTAGCATCAGACAAAATAACTACTTAAGGTGATAGATTTCAACTACTCTCATTTGATCTTTATACATTATATGAATTATCAAAATATCACATTTATTCTCATAATATGTAAAACTGTCATACATCAATAAAAAAATATAACCATCAGGGAAGTACAACTTATCAAAAGTGAGAAAAAGTCGATCTCCATCTGATTATCATTGGATCTGGGTCTGTATTTGTAAGATTTAGCATAAAAGCAAAATAAAATATTGAATATATAATATTTATGACTATGCACAAAGTATCAGCTGTAATTATGTATTATGAAATAATTTTAGCTGCCTGGGAAGATAGTCATCTTTGCCACATGTAAGTACATTGCTTTAGTTTAAATCTTTTGATTGTTGACAATTCCAATAATATATGCATGAAAGTAGAAAAATAGCAAGCTACTTGCATGTAATAAAAATGCAGCAGTCATGGAAATGAAGTTACCATCAAAGAGATGAAATTATATATGTATCATCCTCATGTAAATGACCTTAAGTCTCTGATTTATGGTATTTCCTCTGAGACCTCATCCTGTATATACAGTTGCTTTACTAGATTTCACTAGATCATCCCAAAAGTACCACGTATACAACACATCTAAAATTGAAGGCATTATTTCCACTCCCAGATTTTTCCTCTCCCATGTTTATTATCTTGGTTGACTTTGCATTTATTGCTTACTGAAGCTAGAAATCTCAGACTTCAAAGCCATTTTAGTCTATTCCTCATCCCTCTTAACAGTCCTCATTAATCAACCATCAGCTCCCATTAATCTCATCTGATAAAAAGTTAACACTAATTGAATGGTTAATTATCTCCCGGACACTGTTCTAAAATCTTTTCATGCACAGAGTTAGTCCTTTCAAAGGCCCTAAAGAGATGAGACAATAAAGTGTAGGTGAAAGGAAACTGAATTACTTTTCTATGGTCACACATTGGTATGTGGAAATTTTATATCAAAAGCCTGCTTTCCCATTTGTGTGACTACCTAGTCTCATCCTGTATTATTTTCCTTTAACAGCCACTGCTTCAGGACACGCCCTTACAGCATCTTTCCTGGGCTAATACCTTAGCCTCTCTCCATGGTATTGAATATATAATATTTATGTCTAGATGTTTTATATAAAATGCCACTCTGGTTATACATACACAACTCTTTAAACAATTCCCAGTTGCTTATTTAATAAAACTGAATTTCCTAGTGTGACATCCAAGAGACTTTGAAAATATTCACTGAAATAATTATTTATTTTTAACAATCCTGACATCACCAGAATTTTTTTCCCATGCTTCTTGACCTTACACATTGACCTTCATAAATAATAAATTATCAGTAATACCCAGCACATCTGTGCTATTTCAAGTGTTCAGCCGTGGGGTACACTATCTCCTTCCCCCATATTTACTTTGCAGTAAAACTCATAATCAGTGTTTAAAATTGTCCTTATGCATCACCTTATCTATGAGGTACTTCAGATTACCACTCTCTCCCTGTCACATCATGCCTAGCTCCTCTACACTGTCTTTGTATTTTTGTACATATTTTAATTATCCACATAATTCACATTGTAAATATCCCTTTTCATGTCTGATTTCTCTGCTCATCTGTGAAATTTTTGAACCCAGGGACTTTGTTTTAGTTATTATGGTAACCTCCCTTCTAAGAGAGTGCCTACTAAAAAGTAGAACATCTAAAATTGATGAAGAATAAACAATAAAATTCAAAAATGTTAAAAAATGGACAAGGCCTGTTTGATGTTTAGACTAACAAGTGTATAAACATATCAATATAATCAGTATCAAGCAACACCCCAGCAACCACGTATGTCCAAATGTATCTAAAACAATCAGACTTTTGATGCTAATAAACATTGATTCTATTTCCATCCATCATGTAAGCACTATATCACATTTAAGCAAATCAAATAAACTTAACACAGATAAATTATTCTGATGAATGTTTTTTCTTAAATTCACACTTTAAAATTAAAGTGACAAAGACTATATTTATTAGGTGATAAGCCTTTATTTATTAGGCTATGATTTGAGATTATTCTCACATATGTATGTTCTTAAACATACGCACACAAATGCCTATATAACGATAGGTTTGTAGAAACTTTAATCTTATTCAGATTTCTTCATACACCACTGTATTTTCTAAGCAATTTCTATTTTCAATGTAATATCTACATGAAATCCAGACCTATTTTTAAACTAAGATATTTGTCACTATATTTTATCCAAAAAAGAACTTAGTATCTTCAAGTCCCTAAAATGAGAAAACAGCACACCGTAGGCAATGTCTTTTATCTTCCTTTTTGCTATCAAGTGATAGTAATATGTAGTACAGAGTACTATACATTCCTACTATACAGAGTTTACAAATAGTAGACACAGGCAATTAAAGAAGAGGTAATTCAAAGTTCTGTTTGTTCACATTCAAATAAAACAGCAAAAATTGTTACATACCTAAAGCTTTACTATAGTAGGAATCCCATGAGTTCCAAAGAGTTTCAAACATGTAGTCTTGTAGGCGGTAGGAGATAAAATTTCTTATTCTGTCAGCAAAAGACATCTGGTCGGTGAGTTCTGATAAAACAGCAGGGACATAGGAAGGAGGGTATGGGACCTTCCCACAGTGCTTTTCCACTGTTGAGGCTGGAGAAAACCTCAAAGTGTACATAAATGGAATTCCCAGTTTTAAAGCTATTATATCACCACAAGGAAATACTGGATCTGATAACAAGAGCGAAAAGTTGCTTTTCTTCAGCTTTTCCATCAGCTTTTGGTTTTTAAGAACACCATCACAGATCTCCATGGATACCTTGTGGAATTCCTTGGTGACTTTGGCTATCTCATGATAGAACCTCCAAATGGTTGAAGGAGATGGTCTATTTTCCAACCATGTCAAAACAAAGTCTTTGATTACTCCTTCAACTCTTTCTTTGCCAAAGGGGACTGTATATACTTCAACTATCAGAGATGGATTAGCGGTTGGTGTGATGAATAATGCGCCAGAGGCAACAAGGACAGTCACATTATGCTCTTTTTTAATCAGCTCATCTATAATTATCTTAACATTTAGCCAGTGACTACCTTCCATTGGCCAAATCAGAACATTCTCACCAAAAACAGTTCCTAAGAGACTTATCTGTAGGGACAACAGCAGAATGTTGTTCAACATCATGTGGCTTGAGACAGAAGATCTGATGAGAAGAAGCGGATTTCTCTGCCTTTAAGCACAAAAGGAAAGCCAAAAATATTTCTTAGTTTTAATGCAAACCACTGATTTCCTTAAGTGCTTTTTCTCTACCAAATGACATTAGTCAAAGTAGCTCTATATTTTATGGTAATTACAGTTTTAGGGGTAATATGTCTTACCGCTCAACCTGTTACTTTAGCTTCGGTTATACTTCTTGTTCTCTGATCCTTTTATTGAACTTGATCTTTCAACCTTTTTATTATCTGATAATTATTAAATTTTTAGCATTAAATTGCATGAAGCCACTGTATATCTTAACTTTACATTCAAGCCTAGGTTCTAAAACCTCAGAGAGGACGACACTCAGAAAAGTAAGGATAACTTCAGTATTTAACACATTCATACTGAGTAACAATTAAACAAAATTATAATAGTTATGAATAGATAAAAAATTATTTCAAAGAATACTTATTAAAATCTGAAGTATAAACACATATAGTAAGTACAATATTTATTATTACTTTAATCATATTTTAGAAAAATATTTTATCACTAAGAATATATTACAAGTAAATGAATAAATATGTACAAGTAATATATGCAAGAGCTATGGTAGTGTTTCTAGTGAATAGGGACTATTTAAAGAGAATAAATAAATAAAGCATACTTCCACCAGGAGTGTTATTCAAAAGCTAGCTAGCCTGCTTTCAAATAACAACTGCTTTATATCTAGACTCAGTCTTTAATCATTACTAGCATTTATTGAGTCCTTGCTAAATGTCAGAAATTGTGCAAAGTGTTAATGAGTATATGTGAGTCATTTTTTTCACTCCTAATTATACTTGCTCTTTTTTCATTTCAGGGCTCTTCTTAAAGGAAAATTAAAAGAAGCAGTATATTTTTTTTTTCGTAAACCTAAAGTGTGTGTGTCCATGGGAGGAGATACTATTTTCAAGATATAGTTTATCTCTCTAAACTGTAGAGAGTGGGTAACTGCATCTATTGAAATGAGACACTAGGAAATAAAAAGTTAAATTCCAAAAAAGAAAGAAAGAAAGAGAGAGAGAGAGAGAGAGAGAGAAAGAAAGAAAGAAATTGTGCACATTGTTTTACATATGTCAATTTCATGTACTTGTAATTTTTTTAAGATTAGAAAATACAGTTTATTTGGAAATTAAAGAAAGAGAGAAAGAGGAGGGGAGGGGGTATTTGTCGTTTTTAAAAGATCTAATTAGGTAGGTGCCATAATTATTCTCACATCAAAGAACCACTACCTGAAGACTTAAAGTAACTTGCCAAGTTTATACAGCTAAATAAGAAAGAAACTGGTGGTTGCAGTCTTAAGGACTTCTGGCTTCCAGAGCCTACTGTATTAACCCATAGGATAGATAGCCCCATCAGAGTATATCATGTTCTTTCATGAGCTGTAAGAGGTCTATAGGAACCACAGACTGCCCAAAACATGCTAACATAGCATAAAATTGTAACACACATGGATAAAATTGTATTAAGTAATCAGGCGAAATGATCTCTATGAAAATTGTGCGTTTGTATGCATGTGTCTGTGACTAAGCAGAGAGTATTTTTTGTGTCAATAAATCTCCTGAAATTAGACTTTCTATATTTTTAGAAATATCTTCAAATTGTCTAATCTGAGCTCATGTATCACCAAAGATGATCTGCTGTAAAACATTTTTTTGAAATAAAAGTTACTTTTACAAAGTACTGTTCAAAAGCACAGTGCGCATACAATTCCTGTGAATGAATTTCATTTCAAAGCTTTTTGCAGATTTTATGTGTGTACAAAATGTCTGCTTGCTGGTGTCAGCCTGGTCCATAGTTACTTGACAGGAGACATTCAAATCATTGTCATGATCCATTAGAATGAAGAACTGGTCATCATTCACTATTATAATTGTATTTACTAGAAAGGAACCAATTACAGTTTTAGACAATTAAACTATAGTCTTTTGTTCAGTTTTTATGTGTTTATTGGGTATATACTATGCAAAGCATAGTGGAAAATAAGAAAAGTATGTACATAACTGTTACAAAACTTAAAATAGCATATTACAATTAGAAGAAGATTATAAAAATAATTTAGATTTTTAGAATCAATTAGACCAAAGAATTCTAACTTAACATCATGTTGCTTAATGTTTATTAAACTCAATTTTCTCATTGGCAAAGTGGAAATTAAATACAACCTATGAGACTTTTGTGAGTAATACAATAAAAATAATATTTGTTAATATATAAAATAAACAACTATATAATAAACTCCATAAATAATTATGTAATAATATATACAATGGATAAGAAAAAATATATATTTAAACAAATAGAATTATATTTATTATTCAACAAGCATATTGCCTGGAGTAAAAGAATTTTTAAAATATATTATCTTTCTCATGTAATCCCTTCTCCTTCTTCTGCCTAGAGAAACTGATAAGTGCTTTCAGATGAAATGACACAAGTAAGGTGTTTTCAGAGTTTTGTAGAGATTGCTTCCAGCCTTTTAGGAGGAGAGGAAGGAGGATGGAGGGTGGAAAACTCTTTGTGAGAGATGTGATATTTGATAGCTCATCCTGAAGCACAGAATTTCCTGGGCATATGTGATGAGTGTGCACAAAGATGACCAGTATCATGCCACAAATAAGTTTTAATTTTAAAAAAAAAATCTCAAAAATATAGCTGAGTGTGGTGCCTCTCAGCACTTTGGGAGGTGGAGGCAAGAGGATTGCCTGAGCCTAGGGGTTCAAGACCAGCCTGGGAAACTTGGTGAGACCTGTCTCTACAATAAGTCAAAAAATTAGCCAGTGATGGTGGTGCCTATCTGTTGTTCCAACTACTCAGGAGACTGAGGTGGAATGATCTCTTAAGCCCATCAGGTTGAGGCTGTGGTAGTCATGATCATGTCCCTACACTCCAGTCTGGGCTACAGAGTGAGACTCTGACTCAAAAAAAAAAAAAAAAAAAAAAGAAAGAAAAGAAAAAAAACAACTAAAAATATGACCACTGTAAAAAAATTTCTAAAACTATTGAGGTTAAATTTTTCATGGCTTTGTGTGTTTTGAATTTAATAAAAAACTAAATGAAGAATTTATACTGGCAAAGATTTAAAGAGACTGTTAAAAAAAGAGGTTTTAAAAAAATGAAGATCTGAACTTGTGATTTTAATATGTGAATCTTAAAGTCACTGAAAAGCTAATTCACCTTTGACAGAAAAATTTTAAAGATATTATAGCTAAAAATATGATGGATATATTTGTGAAATCTGGTGAATTCAGAGAAAAAACTAACATATTTGAAAAGAAGCTAGCATACTCAAATATTTTTATCATAGCAATATGATAAAAGATGAATTCTGCTTAATTGCGCACAAAGAGAGCCAGCATGGTATTTACCTTACCAAAGTTGATTATTTTCTACAGAGAAACTTTTTAAAAAAATTTTTAATGAATAAATATGATTTTTACAGATTTATTTTATATATTTAAAGTATATACATGTAAAAATAGATAAATACTTTAAAACTCCTTACACAATATAAAGAATATAAAATGCCTGCTGAAGGATGTATCTTACATACTTTTATACACAAGTTACTTAAAGATTATAACAATCGCTTGTGAAAATCATCCCTGTTTTCACCATATATCAATATAAATATTCTTATTTGTTATGTTCCATCTAATGAAGAAACAAATTAACTTTACACTAGTGAGAACTAGAAATATGAGGTGAACCTTTGTAGAGGTTAATGAGCGCACACTTAGTACTCACAATTTACTGCTCTATCATACAGTTCCCTCAATAACCACAAAATTATTTTGAAGTATAAAATCTGGGAAGAAAAAACCTCTCAAATTATTTTAAAAGAGAACTAAAAAAACACTTTCAATGTGAAACAATGACACAAACCAAAAGTTAACAACCTTGTAATGATTTGTGTTTAATTTAGAAGAAAATAGAAAATAAGTTCAAATATACAGTATATATCGTTTAATTATTTAATTTTTTTATTTTCCTGCTCATTGGCAAAAGTTCTGAGGGTGCTTAAAGTTTGTCAACATTTTAACTACCACTCCCCTCGCCGCCTCTTGAATTTACAAAGCAAAGGAGAGTAGGAGTCTTGCTTTTTGATGATTTCCCATCTCCTCATGCTCTTTGATCCAAAAACTATGAACAAGTTTGTGGCAGTCTCTGTATAGTTATTATACATGTTTGGGAGGTAGGGAGGCAAGAAAGGACAGGAAGAATGGTGATCCAAAATAATAAAAATAGAAGTCAAATGTAATCCTCCAAAACCAAACAATTCTCAGAGCAACTCCAGTCTTCTTCAAGCAACAATGACAGAAAGCATAGGTGCCTGACCAGGAGCCAAAAAAACCATGCACTGCTAGCACAGGCGCAGTCACCTGAGGCTCCAACCTAAGTGTAAGTGGCAATGCCAGGTGATGTTCTGTAGGGTTTCCTGTAGAGGCAGGAAGAATTTCTGTTTATAAATAGGACTTGAGTACATTTCTACTTGAAGTGAAAGGTATTAGGAGGTAGTGACCAGAAGTCGGCCCCGGCTTCCCGCTCCTATTCTCTCCCATGCCCTCCAGCCCACTGCATCCTCCTGAATAGTGGTTTCTATGGATGAAGGTCTTAAAGATGGTTAGGTTTGGTACATCCTTTATTCAGAAAAGGCAAGCAACTTGCAATCCCAGAATCTTTAAACAAAACCTTTTCCATGCTACTGCAAGACACACACACGATGCTTTGAGGAACCAGATGAAATTCCAGGCTTTTATCAGGAGCAAAAGTTTATCCCTACTCAAAATGAAATTATACAAATTCATACATATGGTAAAGATCTTAATTGCTTTATATATTGTTTATCATGAAGTTTTCAAGTTTCTTACCTGAAGGTTTCTGCAGGAACTTTAATAGCACTCATTTGACATTAGGAAGAAATTGAACTTAAATCCTTAAATCCTTTTTAAATCCTAGCTAAGTGAGAGTAATATGATCATTAAGTAAGTGTAATGGGATCTTAAGTAAAGAAAAGATTATATAGATTTGTTTTCACTTAGCATTCTCCACGCATTGCATGGAGACAGATCAACCTTTTGTTAAAGGTGTACACATATTGCCTCTCTGGCAACTATTTGCATTGAATTTTGCCCTTGTTATCATTGTCTCTGCCCCCACACCCCAGCAAGCAAGTATGCCCAAATGTATCTAAAATAATAATTAGTAATCTCACAGTTATGATTAAGAAGTATGAGAAATTAATACCCCTCAAACTCATGCATCATAAAATTATTTTATTATTAATTATAAAAAGAAAATTTTTAAAGGGGCTCTTATTTTTTATTATTTTGCTGATGCTCATAATGCTGGAAGTGTATGGTTTGACTGATAATTGCCATTTATTATAAAGGTAACAATTTAGATCACTAAATACGTTTCTAAAACTGCAAACCATTATGCACCTTTTTGGGGAAAATATTGCTATTTTTTTTGCAATAATTTTGAAGTAGAAAAGTAATTTTGGGTCAGGTGCGGTGGCTCGCACCTGTAATCCCAGCACTTTGAGTCTGAGATAGAATTGCTTGAACCAGAAGTTCAAGAAAAATAATTGAGTATATCTTTTGGATTCATGTCCCATCTATGTCATATTTGGTAATAACTAAGTACTGGTATAGAATGTCATCATTCATAGGTTTTAATTGATAGAAAAATATGGGAATACATTTATTATAATACAACTTGTAAATAGGGCATATATAGTCCCTAAGAGATGCACTTTGTGTGATGACCTTGAAAAGGAGGAAAAGAAGAAAATACAGCCCTTCAAGTTCAAGTCAGCTAAAATCGCAAACCCTGATTACAAATATTTATCAATTAATGAAGTACAGGTTCAATCTAGATAGAAGAGAATTAATGCATCTTTTATAGAATGATTTCCCCACTTTTGAACTGCAAATATAATTTACTTATCAGCTAAAGAGACTAAGTCTTCAAGTAAATATTTCAACCCGAGCCCTCAAGTAAAAACTTTCTGCCTCCACATGCATCAGTAATGTATCTTTGGCCTTCACACTTGGAAGACAACATGTGTGATAATTAATTCCTTTTATCTCTACATTTTTCACTAAAAATCTATTAAATACTATTTGATTGTCTGTTTTAATTTTTATGGGTACATAGAAGGTGCATATATATATGTGGCACATGTGGTTTGATACAGACATACAATGTAATAATAACACCAGACAGTTGGAGCATTCATCACTTCAAGTATTATCACTTCTTTATACTTAGGAACATCCCAATTCCCCTTCTATGTTATTTAAAAATATACAAGCCGGGCTCGGTGGCTCAGCCTGTAATCCCGCGCCTTTGAGAGGCTGAGGTGAGTGGATTGCCTGAGCCCGCGGGTTCGAGACCCGCCTGGGCAACTTGGCGAGACCTCATCTCTACAATAAGTGAAAAATTAGCTGGGCGTGATAGTGCACACCTGTAGTTCCAGCTACTTGGAAGGCTGAGGCAGAAGGATCGCCGGAGCCCAGCAGGTCGAGGCTGCGGTGGCGGGGAGCGGCCACTGCACTCCAGTCTGGGTGACTTAGTGAGACTCCAATTCAATAAATAAACAAATAAATAAAAATAAAAATATACAACAAACTATATTTATTAAATATAATTAAATTAACTGTTAATGGGAATTAAATTAAATACCACATCTTATTTATTCTATCTTTTTGCATGTATTAACCATACCCACGTCTTCCCCCTACTCCATTATCCTTCCCAGCCTCTGGTAACCATATTTCATTTATTTATGTCCATGAGTTCAATTGTTTTAATTTTTAGCTTCCATATATGAGTGAGAACATGCCATATTTGACTTTCTATATTTGGTTTATTTCACTTAGCAGAATGTCCTCCAGTTCCATCCATGGAACTGTTGCAAAGGACAGGATTTGATTTTGATTGTTGTTGTAAATGACAGGATTTTATTTTTATGGCTGAATAATATTCCATTGTGTATACATTCATACCATATTTTCCTTATCCATTTTTTGATGGATACAAGACGATTTCAAATCTTGGCTATTGTAAATAGTAATACAAAAAATATAAGAATGCAAATATCTGTGTGAATACATTTTTTGTCCTTTATTCATTGTGTCAAGTATTATTTTTTAAACTGACTGGCCAACTTCTATTTTTAAAGAGGAGCCACCGAAACTAAATCAAGATTAGCTTTTAAAAATTGTTTAAAAGTGGTCATAGACATGAATAGACACTTCTCAAAAGAAGACATACAGGCAGCCAACAGACATATGAAAATGTGCTCAGTCTCACTAATCCTCAGAGAAATGCAAATCAAAACTGTGTTGAGATACCACCTAACCCCAGAAAGAATGGTCATTGTTAATAAAACAAACAATAACAGATGCTGGCAAGGATGTGGAGAAAAGGGAATATTTCTACACTTCTGGCGGGAATGCAAACTAGTTCAACCTCTGTAGAAAACAGCATGGTGATTTCTAAAAGAACTAGAAATTGACCTTTCATATGATCCAGTAATCCCCCTACTGGGAATATACCCAGAGGAACTCAAATCATTCTACCAAAAAGATACCTACACAAATGTTTATTTCATCACTATTCATAATAGCAAAAACATGAAACCAACCGTGCTGTCCATTGAAAGTGGAATGGATTTTAAAAATGTGGTACATATACACAATGGAATATTACATGGCCATCAAGGAGAATTATATGTATTTTGCAGCAACTTGGATGGATTTGGAATCTATAATACTCACAGAAACAAAGAACAGAGTACCACATGTTCTTACTCATAAGTGGACCCTGAAATTTTACCATAATACTATAAGAAAGGGATTGGCAGTAGCCGGATATTGCTGGGGGATAACATCAGTAAGCATACCTGATCTCAAACCAAGCAAAGTGGGGACCAAAAGGAGGCCCAAACTTTCCCTGTACAATGTCCACTTGTATACCTAATCCTGAATTGTACCCTACATCTTTCAAATAAAATATAAAACCATAAAAAAGGAATGCAAATATCCTTCAATATTCTGATTTCCTTTATTTTGAGTATGTAGATCTACCATTTTGAGTCATATGGTAGTTCCATTATTCGTTTTTTGAGGAACTTCCTTACTGTACTAATTTATATTCCTATTAACAGTTTATAGGATTTTTCTTTCTCCACAACCTTACCAGCATTTGTTATTGCCTTCTTTTGGATAAAAGCCATTTTAACTGGGATGAGATATCGGGGACAGGGAGGAGCCATGCCAAGTCGTGGCCAGTGAGAAGGCAAAAACTTTTATTAGTTTTATTAGTCTGTTGTCATGTGACAGCATGCTGTGCCAACTTTTCATGAACTCTTCCAATTAGATTGATTAACTTGAGTTTCTCAAGTTTCTGGTTATATTTAATTTCATACCCCACAAATATTTTCAAAAAAAGCTATAACCAGCACACACATACACACACACTTTTCCATGGGTTCATTTTTTTATGTAACTGTTCCATATGAAGAGAAATAAGAGAATCTTTCTTTTAATTCTGGCTGTAACACAATGTACTGGAAAGAACAGTATTATTATAGTCAGTTGATTGATATTCAAATTTTAACTTTACTAAACAGACATATTTATTCTGAACAAGATATTTACACAAGAGCTTTAGTTTTCTTACACATAAAATAATATATTTTCTCATAAAACTATGAAGATTATGGAACATGTATACTAAATCTCTCTATAAAGCATGTAACCCAGCTTTTCTGCAATTTGATTCTATTTAGACTCTTAATTGAATGACTTTGAATTAACAAATTTTTAAGGGCTGAAAAGTGTTCTTATGATTTCCACAAGGCATATTAAAATGTAATCATCTCAGGATTATAACTTATTTTTGCTGTTATTGTTACTGTTGTTTTTATATCCTTATAGAATGAGGGAGTAAAATGTTATAGATAAGACAAAATTATTTTACAGCTTTATTTTGAAACCTAGTTACATTTTACTTCAATGATCTTGAAAATAACATCAGACAACCTTGAATATTAATTGGCTGGTAATGGAAATATTTTTAGAAATTTTAGTATCCAACAACTAATCATTTATATTAATTTACTGCTTAAACTTTAAACAACATATTAATGGATTCTCTATGTTACTAATTAAATCTGCTAAACCTAGAATGTTTTTAGATCGTTACTTTGATGCATAAATATAACTCTCCCTAACCTGGAAAAATCTCTCTTACTAAACTAGTGACTGAAGAATAACTACAATATTTCCAATTTTACATGTTCTGTTTGTTCATTTGGTTTTGCATGGCTATGTATGTATGTATGCATATATCTATGTACATATACTCACACATGTACAATTTGTTTTATAATATGTCTTTCATATTATATACCTTATATGTTATATATTTGTATAAATAAGTCCAGATGAATTTTATTTTTACTGTAACCACAAAAGTACTAAAATTCTCACATTTAGTATTCCTCATACCTGTTCTGCACTGTCAGTCACCATCCACATGAGAGCAGCACATCCTAAAGCCAGATAAAACAACTTGACCGAGAAAGTCCTAGCTTTAATCTACGGTCTAACGTTCACAGAGGTCAAACAATACGTTTCATTATTGTAGTTTTGACAGTACTTTTACACACAATTTCTTGTTGGATTCTAAGAAAAGTTCTGTGACCCTAACCTTATTTTATACGTGAAGAAACCAAGATCAGAGAAGTTGTGAATTTCCAGGCAGTCGGAAGCTGGAGTTAGTTGCCATTTCCCCCCCAATTGCGTATTTCACATTCCACTACATTTTGACGACATAATAATAGTGACAAAATCATGGGCAGAAACTTAAGCAGATTTTTATTTACTCCATCGTCATTAATTAGAGATGCTGTGCATCCAGAAAGCAACTTCAAGTGAAACAATGAGACTTAGAAACCACTATCTTTAAAAAATTCCTTGGCAGAGAAAGTCCAAGTTGCTGTTAGCTTTTGATTTCTGTTGTAAGGGGACACAGCAGTTCCAGCTAAATGGAAGAATTTATAGCTTTCACTCTTCCATTTCCCCCCACCTCCATCTCCCTTTTGTTCCTTTTATCTTCTCTCTCTCTCTCTCTCTCTCCCCCCCCCCCCTTTGCGACAAGGTCTCATTCTCTTGCCCAGGCTGGAGTGCAGTTGTGCCATCATAGCAACCTTGCAATGCTCAAACAACTATCTTGCTTTAGTCTCTCTAGTAGCCAGTACTACAGGTGCCACCACACCTGGCTAATTTTTTTTTTAATTGTTATTTGTAGAGACATCACACTATGTGGTTCTGGCTCTCCCCAAACTTCTGGACTCAAGCGATCCTCCAGTCTAGGCTTCCCCAAATTTGGGGGTTTCATAACTTTTCCATTCCTTATCCTTGTTTATGAACGGTTGCATATCACAGTTATAAAATAATAAGATACCTTTTCTGGGTTATTTTCTCTCCTATATTCATAGGACTAAAGAAGCCAGTGGCTTTCCAGGAAATGTTAAGCTGGAAGTTGCAAACTATTGAGTTCCTCTTTTTTTTTTTCAGCGTATATGACATATAATTTTTGCTTTTATTTTTAATTGTTATAGATACATAATAGTTGTACATATTTATGGGATACATATGATATTTTGATGCAAGCATGAAATGTGTAATGATCAAATCAGGGCAACTAGGGTATTGTCAACTCAAACATTTATCATTTTTTGTTAAGAAAATTTCAATTCTACTCTTTTAGTTATTTTAAAAATACAATAAATTATTGGTAACTGTAGTCACCCAACTCTGCTACTGAATACTAGATCTTATTAATCCTATCTAACTGTAGTTTTGTACCCATTAACCATTCCATCTTTACATCCCCCACCATACCCCCATCCTTCCTAGTCTCTGGTAAACATCCGTCTACTCTACATCTCCATGAATTTTTCTTAAGTTCTCGCATATGAGTAAAAACATGCAATATTTGTCTCTCTGTGTCTGGTTTATTTCACTTAACATAAGTGGAGAACATTTTAGTTTCATCCATGTTGCTGCAAGTGACAGAATTTTATTGTTTTATGGATGAATAAAATTCCAGTGTGTAGATGTACCACATTTTCTTCATCCACTTATCTGTTGATAGGCACTTAGATTGATTCCATATGTTGGTTATTGTGAATAGTGCTGCAATTGACATGGGGGTGCAGATATCAACATATCAGTTTCCTTTATTTGAGATATATGCACAGCAGTGGGATTGCTGGATCATATGGTAGCTCTATTTTTAGGGTTTGTTGTTGTTATTGTTGTTGTTGTTGAAGAACTTCCATACTGGTATCCACCTGAGGCTTTCAACCAGGACTTTGTTTTTTCTTTATTTACAGAAAAAAAAAAAAAAACAGCTTTCTTACAGTTTTTCTGTCTAGTAGGTAGGACCTCACGGCATTATTTTCAGATTTTTAAAAAGGGTGGGGGCAAGTAATCAATATTCTTTTCTAGAGACTCCACTGTTGTTCTGTTGCTTTAAATTAAAAGGAAAAAAGTCATAATTAAAATCTAACGATGTTTACACTACAATGAATAAAATAAAAGGCAATGAATATTTCAGTTCTAATAAGAAATTTGGTTTCAATATCTATCATTCTGTTTGTGGCAATTTTAACAAATGATTGTAAATGTTTAAACATCATTCTAATGAGAGGGGTATTTGATATCTCTCCTTGAGTATGGACAGGCTTGTGACTGCTTCAATCAAAATAGTACTCAGAAGCGACACTATTTACATTATGATTTCAAGTCATAAAATACTGTGCAACTCCCCCTTTTTTTCCCAGAACACTTGCACACAGCTGCCTGATTTGCCACATAAGTCAAACTATCCTGAGGTTACCATGGGATGAGGAAGCCCAGGCTATAAAAAAAGAACACAGATAGCCCCTCGTCTTCTTTGAGTATAGTCTTTGTCATCACAGCCCAGGCTCCAATTAGTGATTGAAGAAGCTTCCAAAATGTTTTAGTACCTAACTATTTGAGTCTTCAACATTTGAGGCACCCAACAATATGGATCAGAAACAAGCCATCTGTCTTTAACTTGTTGGTGTTCCTGATTCACAGCAGCTTTGTCTTACTCCACTTTATTTTGAGGATAGTTTGTTACATAAAAGCAGGCAACCTGAAACAATGTTCAACAATTGCTTGTATGTGTGTGTATGTGTTCTGTATAGATATGAATATAGTCAGATGAGAAATGCCCAACTATTACAATAAGTAATAAAACAATTTATAATTTGTGCACTCGATTGTATGTTCACTCTCAATTGAATCGTTTAGTAATTTGCTGCAATGATACACGTGTCATGAACATTTCCTAACTTTTTCAGTCTAAAATTCTATAGTAGTGGATTAATTTGTACAGATAGGTTAAAATTATCACATATATCTATGGGTGCATTTTATTACTGTTTGAAATAGCAATTTGAAAAAAATTTGTGACATTTTTAATGACATTTATTATATCTATGTTATATATATATGGAAGAAGAAGAAATGAGATTTTTCAAACCTAAACAGTTTGAAAATAACTAGCATAGAGGTTCTTAACAAGAAAACTTCTTTTCTACATTCTAATAAAATAACACAACTACTCTGTAGAGAAATTACTTAGGGGGCACACTTCACTAATAAGGGTAACTGATCACAAACCAGGTGAAGTGGGGACCAAAGTGAGGGCCAAACTTCACCTGTACAATGACCATCTGGACACCTAACACTGAATTGTACCCCACATCTTTAAAATAAAAGTGAAAAAAAGAGAAAAAGAAAAAAAAAGAAAAGAAATTACTTAGGTAACCCTCATCATCAGGGGTCTTTATAAGACTTTAAATATTCAGCCCTACATTATTGGATTTAGAGCTTTATAACTTGGAATGCTCTTTACTACACTTTTTCTTTGCTTCTTGTTAATCTCCATTTTTTGTTTCCCCTCCCCTTTCCCATTTGCTACTGACCACTGAAAATAAATGTTCTTGGAAGAAAAGAGTCTAAGTAAAACCAACACACTACTGTAGTTCTGCTCATTTGTATCTTGCTTTTATAGTTAGAAATCTTTTCTACATTAAAATCTCCATGAAGTAAGAGCTAATCAAGTCAAATCTCACAATATGTTCCTCTTTCATCTCCATGTAAACCATCTGCTTGAATATCTGAAATATCTCCTTCCTCAGGAGACATTTTGGCTTTTTTTCCAGCAGTCACCCTTACTTATAAATGAATTACATTGGTGATTTTTAACTGTCCTCTTAATGATGGGGTGATTTGGTGACTGTGGAAAATCATACTCAGACAGCATGTGGTTGTTTCCATTTTGAGGAAAAAGAAACTAGCCACAGAAAAATGAAGTGAGTTGCTAATGATCATATAGCTACTTTGACAGAATTAGAAATCTGGTTCTAGTTCTCAATGCTTCTGCTGAGTTCATGTGGTTTATTATTGCTACTCAGACATTCTAACTTGATTGTGTACAGAATAATATTTTTAAAATCCATCAAAACAGAAGTCCTTAGTAGTATATTAACTTAAGCCATCACATTCAGGTGAAAACTTCAGCAATTGATTCATTAAAAATGCATTTGTTAAAATTGGTAAGTGGTACATTTAAGGAAGAAAACTGATTTTCCAACTAATTGCCTGTAAGGTTTTCATGCATTGATTCTAAATTTAAAATTATCTTAAAAACATGGTAAAATTATTGGGATTATTTTTTTAACATACATGTCATGAGAAAAAAGAGGTAAGATACACTGATATTTCAGGGAAAAGGACATTTGAGAAGGAAATAAGAAACTTTTAAATTCATTTTAGAAGGTTTACCAAAGCCTCTTATTAAACTATATTCTTTTAAAATAATTTTTCATGGTCTTTGGATATCAGAACAAAATGAGAAAATATTCATGAATTCGGTTTGAAAATTACTTAGACCTCTTTAGTGATATTGCATTTTGTAAGATTATTTTCACTTCAGAAAAAAATAACTCAATTGTCTTAGTGGCTGTCAGGACTCATGATTTCTTTGGTCTCAAAAAAAAAGTTGTTTATTTACTTAGGTTTCACTTACTCTTCAGAGGATCGATGTGAACGGCTTAAAGCTGGCTTGTACAGCATTGTTTTGGGCACATCACACCGTATCTCATTACTACTTATGTCAGAACGTTCTCACCGTCTGGGAAATTTCACCATACAAATGCTTTGAACTGAACACACCTGTGATAGCTGAATTAGGCAGAATCAACACAGATACAAACAAGGTGTTGCCTAAGGCAAGAAGAGTTTCATAGTTGTTTTCCAGTTCTAGGCAGGCCTGAATTTGCCCTGCTTTTTTTTCCCCCCTTATTGTCTTGATTTCTTTTTGTTCTTGTTGAGTGTGTTTTTAAGTGTACCTTTATACCAGATTAATCATATTTAATTTCGCATTCCATGGTATACATGTGACAGATTGACTTGACAGACACATTTATGAGTCAGTAGTCTTCGTTTTTCCCATTAAGATCTGTTTCTTTGTTTCTTTCAAAATGAGCCATCTGGATACAATTTTCTGATTAAAACTTTTGAATTCCCACTTGTATATTAACTTTGAAATTCATGTCTGTTAATTAAAAACCAGAAAGTATTTATTGATGCAAGATATTACACCAAAACATAAATAATATATTGTTTTCAAATATATCTCTTCCTTCAGTATAGTTTAGTAACTTATTGAGTGATACTCGCGGTCTTTCTCTTTTATGCAAAATGTATCTGCTGTGTGTGTGTGTGTGTGTGTGTGTGTGTGTGTGTGTGTGTGTCTGGTTGTGTGTGTTTCCCATTCTGCTGTGCTGGTTTTCAGATAATTGTTTCATGCTTGCTTTTAGACAAAGTTATGTTGCTTTCTGAGTTTTGTTTTTGCCAGGCCAGTGTCTACCAAAAATATATTCATTAGCTGAAATGGCATTCACCAATGAAATGAGTAACATTTATTGAAGCCTACTACTTGTGAATCACAGTTCTAAGACCTTAACATATGTTAATTAATTTTATACTCATTACATTCCCATGAGTAGGTACTATAGTTTGGCTCCTGTAAACAGAGGAGGAAACTGAAAACAGAGGTTAAGTTAGCTGATACATAACACCCTACCCGAGAGTGGAAAAGCTCACAATCTTATAATCACTCTAATGTACTACTTCATTAAACAATTTCAAAAATACTACTACCAACAATAGCAATTACCAACTATGACCTGCTTTTGATATTTGCTACATGAGACATTTTGTGTCATATTATTAACACTTGTTTTTAGTCTCTTAATAATGCTATGAAATATTTTTAACAATGTAGAAATAGAGTCAGACATGCTAACTAAGTAGCCATGGTCATACAGCTTGTAATTGGAAGCATCCATATGCTAACCTATTTGTTTGTTTTAATTAAAAGATTAAGCTATTTACTTTTGTACCTTGTGGTTTTTCAATTTATTTTTTTTTATATTTGTGTGAATAGGTGTGAATAGTGATAAGAAACATCATGGATAGTTTAACAAAATAATATATTTTAGCTTCAAATAATAGATTGAATCTAAAACCGATCATGCAAAGAAAAAATATTGCTTTGAGGGGGGAATCATACACATTAGAGAAGAATCTAGGTGAGATATTTCTGGATTAACAAAAAACTAAAATGCTTTTAAGGTCCTAGGCAAGTCACACAAATATTTAAAGGAACCGAGAGTAAATAGTGGGATAATGGGGGCGGTGTTTAACTGGGAACTATAGAACCCCAGATAAAGACACTCAAATTATTTAAAAAGCAAATGTCAAATAAATGAATACCTCAGCACCAATAACAACATTGAAATTCTGCTGGCAGGAAAAAAAACCCTCAAAAACCAAATTCCAGCTAAGAAATTCTAGTTTGCTACTTCACTGCAGATCATCATAATCAATACCTCATTTTCCAAAATGAGTTTCTATATGAGGGGTGACCCCCCCCAAAAATAGAATTTATTTATTAGACAAGTGTATTTATTCTTACATGTTTAAGTTTCAGTCATTTCCAAAGTACTCTTCCTTTAATGCAATACACCTATTGAGACACTTTTTTCACTGCTCAAAATAGTTTTTGAACTCACCTATTTTGATGCTTTTAGCACTTTGATGCCTTTTAGCACTTTGATGCCTTTTAGCACTTTGATACCATTTTTTGTTTGTTTGTTTCACATCTTCCACATCGTAAAATGTTTCCCTTGGAGGACTTTTTTTTACCAGAGGAATAAAATAAAATTGCTCAGGGCAAGATCAGGTGAATAAGGAGTATGGGGCATGGGAATCATGCCATTTATTGGTCAAAAACTGTTAAGCACTCAGCACAGTGAGGGCAGGTGTTTTGCTATGGTGGAAGAACAAGTCACCTGTTTGCCACAATTTGGGACGTTCCTTTCACAAATTGTGACGCAACCTTCTCAAAATTTCCAGATAAAAACTTTGGTTGACCTTTTGATACAGAGGAACAAATTTCAAGTGTGCTACAAAAAAGGCCACCCTCCAAAAGATAATTCCAGGGTCTTGGGGGTCTCTCTTCATATTAGGAATTCAAAGCAAGTAACAGAAAGACTTTTCATATATTTTGTGAATAAAGTCTTCAAAGCAGAAGGGAACACCAATTTGTCAATGTGTTGGGACATTCCCAGCATGCCAAGGAAGAGAGGTGTGAAAGCAGACAATATGACCAGGTGAATCCATGAGAAGAGATTACTTGAGGTCCTCCAGAAGACAAGAAAGTACAGTGGTTAAGACCATGTTCAGGCATTAGACTACCTTGTGTCAAATCTCAGCTCCATTACCTTCAAAGCAAAGTGAAAAAACAAAAACCTAAATAGAGGGCAATATCTAACCTAAAGGAATGAATTCCTGATGGAATTACGTAAGTCATCAGAAATGAGTTTAGTGAGGAACATTTTCTAGACAAGAGTTTCAGCGTGAGCCGTACCCCATCTTGGAGTAGTCAAATCTACTCTGCATCCCCACCAACCTCCTTGAATTGTGTGTTAGTAGATAGATCAACTCCCTCAAAGAAAAGGATAAGTAAGAGGTCTTTTGCTGAGTGTGGTGTTTCATGCCTGTAATCCCAGCACTTTAAGAGGTGGAGGTGAGAGGATTGTCTAGTCCAGGGGTTCGAGACCAGACACGGCAACTTGGCAAGACCTCGTCTCTACAATAAATAAAAAAAATTAGCCAGGCATGGTGGCATGCACCTGTGATTCCAGCTACTTGGAAGACTGAGGCGGAAGGATCGCCTGAGCCCAACAAGTCAAGGCTGCGGTAGCTGTGAGCATGCTATTGCACTCCAGCCTCAGTGACAGAATGAGACTCGGACAAAAAAAAGAAAGAAAGAAAAGAAGGAAGGACGGAAGGAAGAAAAGAAAGGGGTCTTTATTGAGCTCCTCACAGATTCTGCTGAGTTTATATTTATCTCATTTAATCCTCACAGCAATACTATGACCCTATGACCTATCCTTGATAGTGGAATCATTTGTCCTGATTTTCATGCAGTTGAGGAAACTGAGACTCAGAGATAGTAACTTGCAGAAGATCATATAACTAGCAGATGACAGAGATGGGATACCAGCCCTGGTATATCTGACATGAAAACCTGTGCTTTTCTGCCGTACTCTGTCACCCCTCTCTGCCATTTCATTTCACCAAATGACACTCTTCTAACCCTGGCACCCTGCCCTGACTGTGAGATTAATTTCTCTTCTGCTCAGAACCATGCTGAAGAAATCCCCCATAGGCTTTGACAACCTGCAAGGACATAGGGAATCTTTATATTAACATCATTAACTTTCTCTTCAAGTTTGAGAGAACTTTGTTGACCAAGTACACAGGAAAAATTCAGCCAAGGAAGAAGAGAAGGTCAAAAGGTACAATTAGAAATAAGGAGAGAAGTTGCACAGGCCCAACTAAGTGTACTTAAAAGATGGTGCTAATTTGACCAAGTTTTTTTTTTCCTAATAAATATGGGGCCCATGCAAGAAATTTGAAGTTTGGTTCCTGAAGATATTCAGTTGTGCAGTTATGTGATGAGCCTGATAAAAGACGCTAGATGTTTTCTCTATTTCATTTCTCTCTACCTTGCTTCTATACTTGTTCCCAATGATGAAAGGGATTGGAAAATAAACTGAGATTAAGACAAGGATTTCAGAAAATCACCTCCAAATCAAGGTACACAGGCATAGATGGGTGGGTAGGTTCCATGTAACAGACAGAAGAGGCTCTAAGAAGTGCAGGAACTGAAACCTGGAGTCCTGTCCTCTGATTCTTTCCATTTAAAAATACAATTAATTGACAACAAAAAATGGAGATATTCAAGGTGTACAATGAGATAATTTGATGTACATATACATTGTGTAATAATGACCACAGCTATTGCCCACTGCATGGCTTCTTCCCTGTTCCCACTGCAATGTGACAACAATAACACAGCTTACTCTCAGGCATGCAGCAAGGCTCTGTGTTAATAGCATTGTCTTCAACATTAATGAAGCTGAGTTTGACCTTGGCTTTTTCGAGCACTAGCTGTAGTGTCACTTAATCTTTCTGTTTCAGTGTTCCTATCTTTAAAGGGGAAATATCGCATAAAATAAAAATACATTTTCAAACTAAATGATAATAAAACATGGCAGTTCAAAAGTTGTAGAGGGCAGATAAAAAAATTTCAGTAAATTATATTTGAATACACGTATTAGAAAATTAAAAAGCTGAAAACTAAAAGAAATAAGTTCTGGTGTTCGACAGCACCAGAGAGTGGTTACGGTTATCAGTAATTGATGGTATATTTCAAAATAACTATTTAGAATATTCTCAAAACAAAGAAATAAATGTTTGAGGTGATGGAATTCCAATTACCCTGATTTGATTATCACACATTGTTTGCATGTATCAAAATATCACATTTACCTCATAAATATGTACAGCTACTATGCATTAGTAAAAAAGCTGAACATTAATGATCAAAACTTCCATCTCAAGAAACTTGAAAACCACAGAAAACCAAACTTAAAGAGAAAAAATTAGAAAAACAAAGGCAGAATTTAATGAAATAGCAGATGTAATATCCAAAGAATCAACAGTTAAATTGTTTTAAGTAACAAAATTGACAAATGCCTTACAAGACATATTAAAAAAGAGAAGGAGGGAACAATTATCAATATTAGAGAGAAAAAGAACATATCACTAATATTTCTATAAACAGTATAAAAATAAAAGAAGTAGTAACTTAAAATTTTGAAAGGAATGGAAAAATTACTCAACAACACCACTTCCCAAAACTGGCAGAGAAATAGAAAAAGAATATTTTTGTATATATTGAAGAACTGAAGTAATTATTAAAAACTTTTTCACAAAAAAATCCCAGACTCAAATAGTTTCACCAAAAGCTTTAAAATATATATCATCAATGTTATCCAAAATCTTGACAGACTTGAAGAAGGAGCACCCTCCAACTCTTGTTTTTTTCTTTTTTAAAGATGTGGGATACAATTCAGGGTAAGGTATACAAATGTTCATTACACAGGTACCCTTGTTGATGAGGTGTACCCCTCCCCCCCCCCCGGCAGTTTCCCTCAACTGCCAATCACACCACAAACTGATATGAACTCCAACAAGGAAAATGTAAGAAAGAATTATTAGAGATTGTTTTTTCTCATGAATATAAATAAAAATCCCAAAGTCTTGTAAATTGAATGCAGAGAATACATAAAAAGAATAATTCCTAAAAACCAAATGAAATTTATTTAAAGAATGCAATATTGGCTCTATGCCTTTGCTTAAAAAGCTGATGACTTTCACCCCCATTGCACAATAAGAAAATAAAATAATAGTTTCAATGTATGCACAAATGACAAATTTTAGAAATACAGAAATTAAAGAAAATTTTCTTGACAAATCAAATAATTTCAATTTTAAAAACTACAAAAACCCGGGCTCGGTGGCTCAGTCTGTAATCCCGCGCCTTTGGGAGGCTGAGGTGAATAGATTGCCTGAGCCTGCGGGTTCGAGACCCGCCTGGGCAGCGAGACCTCATCTCTACAATAAATCAAAAAATCAGCCGGGCGTGGCGCATGCCTGTAATTCCGGCTACTTGGAAGGCTGAGGTGGAAGGATCGCCGGAGCCCAGCAGGTCGAGGCTGCGGTGGCCGGGAGCGGCCACTGCACTCCAGTCTGGGCGACAGAGTGAGACCCCAACTCAAAAAAAAAAAAAAACCTACAAAAAATAGAATTAATGGTAAAATATTAAGAGCTTTTCCTTCTGAGATTAAGAAAACGACCTGTGCTCAATTTACTAATTTATTCATTATATTAGATATACTAGACAGCAAAATAAAAATAAAACAAATACATATATTTTGTGAAGAATTAGAAACTGTTATTTAGAGATGACATGATAGTACATGCAGAAAAACTTGGCAGACTATTAAAATTGACAAATGAATTTAGTAAGTTATCTAGGTAAAAGATTAAAACCCAAAATCAATTACATTTTTATATACCCACAACAAAAATTGTGAAATAACATTTAAGAAGGATATCCTTTTCAATGGTCAATACATGTATAACACAGGGAAATAAATCTAACAAAATTTGTAGATAACTTCTACACTGAAAACAGCAAAAGCTTCTTAAGACAGGGTTAATTAATATTCAAATAAAAGTGTGATTATTGTAATCTTATCACTTCTCCACAATTTGGTCAATAGATGAAAAACAATCTGAATACAGATCATAGCAAGGTTTGTTTTTTTTTAAAGTGAAAACTGACAAGTTGCCTTGAGAAAGTATATAAAAATGCAAAAGACCAATAGCTGTACAAGGCAAACTTGAAGAAAAATGAAATTGGAAGAGTTCTGCTACCAGACATTCTGTTCAATTTTTTTTTTTTTTTGAGTTGGAGTCTCACTCTGTCACCC